>NC_064269.1:40840000-41040000 GCF_003254725.2 Canis lupus dingo
GCTAAATCATCCACACAAAGCCATTAGTGTAGAATGAAGTGGGTACTATCATTAGTCCAATTCTCAGAAGATGAAGAAAACAACCCTCAGAGACGTTAAGTGATGTCTCCAACGTCTGCCTGATTCGGTACCCTGCTCTCTGAACCAACAACAACACAGTAGTAATAGTGCCTCCCTGGGGGCGCTCAGTCAGTGAAGCATCTACCTTTGGCTCAGGTCATGATTCCAGGTTCCTGAGATCGAGTCCTGCATCAGGCTCCCTGCCCCGTGGGGAGTCTGCTTCTCTCTGCCCCTCTGCCCCTCTCCTCGCACGTGCTCTCTTGCTCTCTGTCAAATAAATAAATAAAATCTTAAAAGAAAATAGTGCCTTGTACTGTGCAAGGCACTGTTTTGAGTACTTCTCTTATAGTAATGAATACAGTCCTCACAACACTATGATAGGGACTACTATTGATAAATAGCAGACAGAGGCACAGAAAGGTTTTGTCACTTGCCCAAGCTCACCCAGCTGAGAAGTGCCAGAGCTGGGATTATATGTGACTGCTTACATTTTGTGATAAAATAGGAAGACATTCCTCAGTTTTTGTTTTGCTTTCCACTTGAGCTCTCCCGTGATAGCTTGGACCGGGATGCCAGGGTGCTGAGAATAGTCTCCGAGCTGGACTGGGAGGGGGTGCCAGTGATGGCTGCATCCCTGCAGCTCTTGGAAGGGGGTGGCGGAGACGGCAACCACAAGCTGGGGGCCCTGCCAGGGAAGACCGCTAAGCTGACTCGTGGGCTGGCATCCCCATGCTGGGCGGTGCACAGGGATGAGTCGTGGCTTCCAGGAGACCAGCAGAACATGGTCTTTGGGAGAAGAGAAAACCTGAGGGAAGGGTTGTGCCCAGAGGAGGGGCCTGTAGAGAGAGGCAATGGGCCACCCTTAAACTGACCTCTGCATTATCTCTGCCCCTTACATTCTGAAACCCTATCCATCTTTGGAGATTTGACTTCACTGCTACCTCCTCCACGAAGCCCTCCCTGACTGACCATTCCCCACACACCTGCAGAGCTCAGTTTCATTCAGGGGACAGAAAGCCTGGGTACTCTGACATCTAGACCAGTCCATGTTCATTCGGGGCAGGGGTCCCCAGGGGGCTGAGACCAATCATTCAGGTGATTGATGCCTCAGACACTCTGGAATTCAGCCCAGTCAGCCCTGGGAACTCTCCTCCCAGTAACCCCATTCTTACAATCAATATGCCCTCTCTGCTGTTCATTTGGCCTTGGGTGGTAGATGACTGTCACCTTTCTGGTATGGTGTCTCCTGGCATTAGCAGCTTCTTGCCTACATGCATTTCTCAGACACTCATAGCATACTTACTGAGCACTTACCATGTGTTCAGCATGACTGTAATGGCTTTCCAGAAGTGATCTCATTTAATCCTCACCCCCCAACAGCACTGTGAGCCAATGTTTTAATCACAGTACATTGCAGAGGAGACAGAGACCTAAGTCCTCAGCAGCTAAGGAGCAAGCCGGGACTCAAACACAATGTTGAAACCTTGGGCATCAAAGTCTGGGATATGTTTCTGACTTGTCCCAACAAAAAGAAGCCAGGGACCTTCCTATACCTTTGCATATCTCTTAGAGCTCCTAGCAAGTACCGGTACATAGTGGTTGTTCAGTAAATGTTGGCCGATTGGACTGTACAAATACATTTATAGTCTGCTTTTTCCATGATCAGTGAGTGAAAGTACTTTTGAGAGGATAAAATAGTGTCAAATCCTTGTTTGACAAACTCAAGTACTTCATAAAGCAGTAAGAGATTTGTAGGCAGTGTCCTCGACGATTTTGTTCGAAGTCATTAGGGTAGCTGTAATATAATAAAAACAGATATTTGGTCTTTGTCCCTGGTTCCTGACACAGAGCTCCTAAATCCCTTGGAATTTCCTGGGTGAGAGAAGTGATAGGAGCATTCTTTATTCTAGTAAGACTACTCTTGGTAGTCCCTACATAGCTTCAGGATGGGAGCTTGTCACCAAGAAGACCCAGGCATGACTAGAAGGTTGGAAACTTTAAGCTCCTTCCCCAGCATCCCGGGAGGGGAGAGGGGCTGGAGACTCAGTCAGTCACCAAGAGCCAGTGATTTAATCAGTTGTGCCTAGGAGAGGGGACACCCCAGCTCTACAGGCAGCCTCTGTGCTCAGGATTCTTCAGACCTCACCCTGTGTGCCTCTTCAACTGCCTGTTTATTTGCATCCTTTATAATATCCTCTATAATCAACTGGTAATAGAAAGCAAACTGTTGCTGAGTTCTGTGAGACATTCTAGCAAATGATCAAACCTGAGAAGTGTCTTATGGGAACCCTCGAATTTACAGCTGGTCAATCAGGAGTACAGGAACTTGTGACTGCCACCAGACATGGGGTTGAGCCCTTAATCTATAGGGTCTGTGCTAACTGCAGGAATTGAAATTTAGGGCACCCAGTTAGTGGGAGAATTGGTTGGTTTTGGGGGAAAGCCCCCACATTTTGGGTCAGAAGGGTTGTGAACAAACACAGTTCATAGTAGCAAACAGAAAAGGGAAAAGCAGTTGGGAATGAGGGGTACAGGGAGATGACTGCATTTCAGCAAATCAAAGCCACGTTATTAACTGCTCTTCCCTCAGTCTTCCATTTGTAGGAAACTATACAGAAAAACTGGCTTATACCAGGATTGATGTTGAAAATGCACCTTCCAGAAGATGCTAAGGCATCAGTGTAGACTTGATCTCTGCCCCATCTGTCTGTATGGGAATCCTGCCCATATCTCATGTCAGAAGAAGCCCCTAACTGCGATCACCAAGAAGGTTGCATTCATTTCTCTGTGCTTGCTAAGATAGGAAATTAGCCTCTTGGTTTTAAGAAATGTTTTGTAAGAAGAATTGAAACATAAAGAATTTTTTTCAAGTTAACATCCAGCTCATAATAATGATGTTTGGAAGAACTTCTCCAAATGCTGAGTGCTTTGGTCAATTGGCCTTTTGCTGTACCAAGCAAATCAAAAGCCACAAATAAATTGGGGAAAAGGGTTTACACTTCACCAAAAGATTTGTTGCTTATCTTCACACTTTATCTTGGTACTTTTAAAAATTGATAGCGCTTCTGGTACATTTTATTTTTTTTTAATTTTTATTTATTTATGATAGTCACAGAGAGAGAAAGAGAGAGAGGCAGAGACACAGGCAGAGGGAGAAGCAGGCTCCATGCACTGGGAGCCCGATGTGGGATTCGATCCCGGGTCTTCAGGATCGCGCCCTGGCCCAAAGGCAGGCGCCAAACCGCTGCGCCACCCAGGGATCCCTTCTGGTACATTTTAAATGGTTTCACTCCCTTGCAACCGAGACATATATTCCATTCAGAAAATCTGGTGAAGTAACTCACATTCTGATAAGTTAACATTTCATAAATCACTTTCCTTGATGTAAAATGAGAAAAGTGATACCTGGCCTAATGGATTCACTTATTTCGTATATGGTAAAATGCATCATGTGCAGAAAAAAAAAAAAAAAAAAAAAGGTTTTGGTCACCATAGAAATGTAAAGAACCTGGCTATTAAAATTTGTCTTTGAAAGGGCAAAAAAGGGGATCCCTGGATGGCTCAGCAGTTAGGCACTTGCCTTCGGCCCAGTCTGTGGCAGGCTGTCCAATTTCAAGTTTTTTTCCATTGCTATGCATCTTCCTTGTATCCAAAATATCTGGGAGTCCCTGGTTAGAACTATTTGGCCCTCAGTGGCTGTCATGGATGCTTTATCATTCATTGATTTGTCTTTTGTATATTTTTCCCTTTTATTATTGAAAATTTTCAAAGATAAAATAGAGAATATTATATAACTCCCATGTGACCCTCACTCAGCTTCTACAAGTATTAACATATGATCGATCTTTTTTTTTTTTAAGATTTTATTTATTTATTCATGAGAGACACAGAGAGGCAGACAGACAGAGGGAGAAACAGGCTCCCTATAGGGAGCCCGATGTGGGACTTGATCCTGGGACCATAGGATCACGCCCAGGGCTGAAGGCAGGCGCTCAACCGCTGAGCCACCCAGGTGTCCCTGATCGATCTTCTTTTATCTATACCTATCCCCAGTTCCCTTTCCCGCACAGATGATTTTAAAGCAAATCTGAGCATCATGTAATATAATCTATAAATACTCCACGTGTAACTGTAAGAACCCTCTCATACATATACCTATGTCTGTATCTACAGTACGATTATTGCAACTAACAAAAATTAATGATAAATCCTGCAGTTGTCTGTTCACCTTTCTGTGTGTGTGTGTGTTTCTCTTTTTCAATTGCCTTGTTAGAATCAGGATCCAAAAAAAGCTGGAAATCAGGTTTCAGGTATCAGGTGAAATGATCAGCTGATCATTCAAAACTCCTGCATTGGAATGTTTGCAAACAAGGGGAAATGAATCACACATTAAGAATACTTTGTAATAATCATGGGTCACATTTCTATATGCCTTTACACTTCATAAACTGCTTTGAGCCAGGGCATTCTTGTCAGATAGGGTAGACAGGTATTACTTGTCTCAGACAGAGGAAACTGAGGCCAGGGGTTTGTACAGGATCCAATTAATGATCAAGCTGAGACCACCCAAGTTGCCTGACTAGGCTCTTCTCACTGCAACAAAGTAACATTATAACCATAGATGCTCATTAACCTTCCCAGCAACCTTAGGAAATAGGCACCTTTATTCTCATTCTGCAGATGAAGAATCCCAGGCACAGAGGGGCTGAAACATTTTCTCAAGGTCCCGCAGCACCATCATTTCCACCCAGGTCTTTCCAATTCCGGAGCTCAAGCTCAGAATTTCTGTAACATACCAGTATTGCGCTGCAAGGCAACTGTAGTTTTCAGTGTTGAAAATTAACCTATTGACTTCATCTTTCTTCCCTTTCCTAATTTGGCCTTGATTAGGAAATAAAATTACGTTCAAAACAATACCTGCTTTTCAGACATTAAATAAATGTGGATGTGATTTTCCTTTATCTGAAGCACTACATGACTCCTGACTAAATAATTAAGAACTGAAAATAAATCCTAGGCTCCGGACCTGTCTGCCCCAACCTCGCACAGCCAATGGCTAGCGACACACAGTCCCCGCCTTGGCCTGGCCCTGCTCACTCTGTCTTGTGCTTTCAGGAGCAATCAAAGCCCTTTTTAGAAAATATTTCCTGGGCTTCTGTGGCCTCGGGTGGACAGAGTTTTCCACTAGGCTTTTTTTTTTTTTTTTTTTTCCAGCCACACTGGCCCTTAAGAAGATGTTAGTCAAGGTTCCACACCTACTTCAAACATTTTTAGGGGCCCTGGCTGGGGCCTCGTGCATGATTGCCAGGAACCCTACAGAGAGGAGGAGCCCAGCTTTGGGCCTTGCCTTGGTCACAGTATTTACTGAGAGCTCCAGAGGCCTGCTGTCAGGGTGGGGATTCTTTTTCTCACACTTCCACAAACAGCATATTCTTGTTAGGCAGCTGTAGCTTGCAGGGCCGACTCTCTGCCCCCGGTTGCTTTTCCCATGTTTGTATCTCTGGTGGGATTCCCCCACCCCCCCTTCCTTTATTTAAGGGCTTTCTCCTTAAGTCTCTCTGTCGCAGAACAGCTGTGCTCTGATATTAGATAGAATGTTTCCTGTGCTCACCACAAGCTTATGAACAAAAGGGTTTTAAGAACCCTGATAAATGAACAAGGTCTCTGGGAAGATGAAATGTTACCAACATTTCAAACAATCACAATCCTTGTGCATCTCAAAAGCTTTGCCCTTTCAGAGCAGTGCCGGGCGGGTATTTGGTGGTGGAGCCTTGGAGACTGGGATTTTTTTCTTTTCAGTCTCCCCATCGACCTGACATGGGAAAGTCAGTCGGAAGATGGCCCTTCACTGGCCTTAAAGTCCAAACTTGCTTTCCCATCGGCTGTTTGTCTCCAAGTGAGGCCCCTCTGGAGGGTTTCAGGGAGTGTGGTCAGCAAGGAGAGCAAGGCAGGGCTTTTCTGGTTTCTGTTATCTTCCAGGTGCTGCTGTGGCTCCAGCCTCATCTGAAGGTACAGACTGTCCCCAATTTAACTATGGTTCAACTTAACAATTTTTCAGCTTTATGATTATGGAAAGCCATACCCATTTGGTAGAAACTGTACTTCAGATTTTGAATTATGATCTTTTCCCAGGCTCAAGATATGCAGCATAAGGCTCTGATGCTGGGCAGTGACAAGGGCAGCAGCTCCCAGGCAGCCATGTGATCCTAGTGTCAACAACCGATACAGTTACAACCAACTCTGTATTCAGACAGCTATTCTAATTTTCACTTTCAATCAATTACATGAGATAATCAATTTCTCAATCAATTACTTGAGTTTAAAAAGGCTTTGTGTTAGATGACCTTGCTCAACTGTAAGCTAATGTTAGTGTTCTGAGCACATTTAAGGTAGGTTAGGCTAGGCTGTGATGTTTGGGAGGTCAGATGTATTAAATGCATTTTCAACTTTTATGTTTTCAGCTTATGATGTTGGGTAACTGGGATGTAGCCCCACTGTAAGTTGAGGAAGATCTGTACTGGTAGCCACTTTATTTATTTATTTATTTATTTATTTATTTGTTTATTTATTTATTTATTTATTTTTTGGTAGCCACTCTTGATTACGAGCTACCTATCTGCAGGTGCTGGGCTGAGCACTGGACATTATCCTATTCCATCTGCAAAGCAATCCTATGGAGTCTGGATGTATCACCCCTAACTTTCAGAAGTGGACTCAGAGGCTCGAGGAAGTTAAGCACTTGGCCCAAGGTCATCACCAGTGAGAGGTAGAATTAGTATTTGAACCCAGATTTTTAGGACTCCAAAGCCTTTCCTTTCTTTGAGAAAAATGACATCTCTGTGTGCCTGGCCAGGGATGACTGGATGGGTGTCTTCCAGACTGTTCTGCTGCCCTACTTATATTCGGGACTTCATTCTAAACTGAAAAATTCTAAAATTCTTCCATCTTTTAGATTCTTCTCACCCCCATCCCCATCTCCCATCCACACCCTCTGAAGTGTCTTCCTCAATTCCCCATTTTAGGGCTCTCCAGACCCAAGGATCCTTGCTTTGGTTTGCTTGCAGCCCAGTCCACGGTCCCAGCTTAGACGTATTTGCTCCCCAATCCAAGTTTCTTCCTGGTGCTGCTTTTTACATGGGAACAGAAAGGTCTAGCTTGAAGTAAAATGACAGATGGAAAAGAAAAGCCTCTCCCAGCCCGTGGAGCTCCGTGAAATCCTTCATTATGGGATTTCCCTTGTCAGGGCTGCGAGGAGAAGCCTGAAGGCTTATGGCAAAAATCTATAACACATAAAGGCACTGTACATACAGGCATTGCTCATCGCCGTGAAAACATCTGACAAGCAGTCCCAAGAGTGGGGGCGGAGGATGATGGGGGGAATGAAAGGGGAGGGGAGGAGAGGAAAGAAAAGAGGCAAATGACCAGCATCATGATTGCATTTCCTGCCTGTTGGCCTGGTGCCCACTCTCCTCCACAGAGATCCAAAGAGGTCTTTTCAAAATGCGGCCAGAAGGATTTAGGCTAGACCAAAGAACATGAAAGCCACGTGAGCCTAGAGACCCAGGTGTTGATCGTCAAGGCATTTCCTTCTCCAGCAGTCTCTAAGATTAGGTTCAAACTCATCATCTGGGGGAGTTTAGGGATGAGTTGGCACAGGGACAGGGACATGGACTCCACGGTATTGGTCCTGGGGATTCAGGAATGAGTAGTCGTGGGTTGCCTTAGGAGGCATTCTCTTCCCAAGCTGGAGGGGACCAAATCGGTAAGTTCATGCAAGAAACTGACAGGAGGTGGACACCAATGGGGGAAAGCCCAGAAACTCCTGTCTCCAGCCATACATGGTACACACCTCTTCCTCTTCTGCCCTCATACTTCTCAATCTTTTCTAATTTCCTGTAGACTTTGAAGCTTCCTATTACCCCCATTGAAAAACACAGACAAAGCATCTTTCCTTCTGGGATGTTCATGTTGATAAAGAAAAAGATTTGCCCAGGACACAAAGTTGATCACAAATCACATGTCTCCAACCAACTTAGGAGGGCTTTGTTCTTGCAGGGAGATGGGGGCAGGTTCCAGAGTCCAGGCGTGGTGAGGCTGCCTGAGAGTGAACTGCTTTCCGTCCACAGCCCCATGTGCCCCCTAAATGGGACACCTCTAGACTATTTTATGGGAGAGGAATCTATGAAAGGAGCAAAGACATTTTCATAGTGACCTCAGGGAGTGTGATGTGCCCCTTAGAGAAGGTGTGGTGGTGGTGGTGTGACATGGGGAAGGTTCTATGGGTTCCAGGCCAGCTAACTAGCAATGGAACCTTGGACCAGTCATTTTTCTCTCTCTGGTCTCTATTTCTCCTCTGGCCCAAAGGGGTTAATCTGAGTTATCCTGCTTGGGAAACCATGAGGATCAAGTGAAATACAATTTGGGAAGGGACATTTAAGTGATTCTTGTTTGCTGCATTTCAGGAAGCAGAGAAATAGGAACCCACGATAGGCCACTCCACCCCTTCTGTCAGAATTTGCCAAGCCTCTGTAGTGGCAGTGGCCATGCCCTGCTGCGAGCTGTGGGAGGAGAGAAGCCAGCAGTAGTTGGAACTGTGGCTGGCCGAACCACCCTCCTCCCTCCTTGCCCAGCCTGCTCCAAACCCCAGGAAAGTCAGAGTTTCTTTGGAAACTTAAGCTGTGCCTGCTGGACCAGACTGGGACGGTGGTGGGGGCTGCACTCTGCCAAATGGTGGGCAAGGAGTGGAGTGACAGCTGTAGGGTAGAAAGCTGGAGGCAGCGGGAGCCCTTCTCCTGCCAGCCCGGGCTAGGCCAACCGCTGCCTGCTCACAGCAGAGGCAAAGCATGGGGGCTCTGAGCCCAGGGTTGGGGGCGGGAGGGCAGGGTGAGGCTCAGGGAGCCTGTGTGTGGGATGCTGGAGAGATCTGGGGCCAGCAGGCAGGGCATACGGTGCACACTGCCCATCGAAACCAGAAAGAGGATTGGGTCCTGCCTGGCAGGCCCTGTCTGGCTTTTCCTACACCAGAGGAGACTTCTTGCTCGCCTAGAATCATGTGAAAGACCATGGGCTCACTTGTCAGTCCTGGTGTACAAAGACCCCTTCTATGCCTCCCCTCCGGATCCCCCTGCTCTTTGCCAACACACATACACATACTACTCCCCACTTCACACACACACATACACACATACAGTTCCACCCTCAGGAGGACACCCAAATGGAGGTGACCTCCCTGTTTGCTCCCATGGGCACACGTGTGTGTTCGCCATGTCTCCATTCTCCCTTCTGTCTGGCCACCTAGCCAAGCAGAATGGCTCACAGCTCATGGCCAGTGACATGGAATCTAGAGAAAAGTCTGCCTGAGGTGTGACTGCTGTCACTCTGTGCACTGGTTGTCCTTCACGACTGCAGGTATCAGTTTTTATAGCCTGGCCCCTGACATGAACTGGCCTTGCGCAAGAGTCCATGTCCTCTTCTGCAGGACATGACATTTTAAGACCCACGTAAACAGCATGTAACAGTTTTAAAAAGTAAAATTCACGGTTACTTCTACATGTGGCAAGTGAACCAATGTCACTGGTGTCACTGGTCCCAGTATTTGTTTCATCCCCACCCCCACCCCCACTGCTGGTCTTGGGAGAGTGACTTTGCTTCTCTGGGCCTCAGCGTTTTCATCCTGGATAGGAGGAGAATGGGTCAGGCTTCCCTCCAGAAGGACAGCTCAGTGATAACAAGAGGAATGATTATGCTAACATTACTAGTTATAATGTGTAGGCTGCTATATAACATATAGGATACCATGTGTCCTTCACTTTTTTTCTTTTAGTCCACACCAAAAAGTGTAAAATTTTAGTTGGTAAAGGTTTCATTCTCAATTCCTGTTCTGTATCATTCACCTCCTTAAAGTTTTACCAAAGTGGTAGTCCTGCCTCCAAGTCCCCTGAATCTCTGGACCCCTGCTTTCCTAGAGTATGGCAATGGCCTAAGGGTGCCCCTCTCCACAGCTGCCATGTCCACCCTATTGGTTCTTCTTCTTCTTTTTTTTTTTTTTCCTATTGGTTCTTCTGAGACCGACGTCCCCCCAGCCTGAAACCCCACCACCTTACAGACAGACGAAGCCTAGGCTGCCTGCTGAAGCCTACGGGACCTGCATCAGGCTACTGTTTACATGCAGTCTACTAATAACGAGTGTTGATTATTGGTAGCACGCGTCCTGTTAGCCTGCTTTTTTTTTTTACAGATGAGCAAACTGAGTGTGGAGAGGTAAAGAAACTTGCTCCTGCAGCTAGTGATGGGAACCCATTCTTAGTGACCGCAAAGCTTGTGCCTTTCCTCCCCTCCACCCTCTTTCTCCTGCCTCATTCCCACCACTTCTCACTTCCCTTCACCTAATTATCCCTGCACCTTGGAGGAGCTACATATGAAGCCTCTGGATTTTTTTCTACAGGGTGCTCCCTCTGGCTAGTGTGAGACCCACATTGTCTGCCCATGAACTCCTATTCATGCGTCAGATTCTTGCTCAAGAGTTTCATCCTTTGTGAAATCTTCCCAGATCTCCCGAAAGTTGTCCCTTCCTCTGGAGAACACTGACTTTTCATCCTCCTGTTAGTCTATCCTATCATGCAGTCCCCCCGGAATGGCCGATCCGCCTCCTCTAGGGACCTGTGAGCACTTCAGGGTGGGATGAGGCATAAGTTGTCATCTACCCCTCACCCCAGTCCCCAGTGCCAGGGCTAACAGGAATTGAACTGTTTTCCAAAACACTTAGTACTTTACATGGACTACCTTACTTAACTTTCCTATAACTCACAAAGTTATCATTTCCCCTCCTTTTCCAGATGAGCGAGTTGAGAGGGAGGGAGGTCATAATCAGGTTGTGGGGGCTGTCAGGGGAGTCATTGGGAAGCTGGGTTTCCTGTGCCTTGTTTTTACTTTACACATTGTATGTCTGGGGGGCGGCTATCAGTTATATGAACTAAAGCTTCCCATGGTGCCACCTCCAGAGGGAAGTTAAGCCATTAGCCCAAGATCACATGGGTGGCAAGTAGCAGCATCAGGACTTGAGCTCTGGGTAGTTGCTGGACAAGACCTAGATGGCTGCCAGGAGGCAGTTAGTGAGAAGTCATTAGGTAATGAGTCATTAGCACGGAGTTTACAAGAAGAAACCCATAGGACTCTTTTTTTCTAGCTTATAGGTTCATAGGGGAAATAAGTCATTAAAATGTACATAATGACACATAAAAAAGGACATGCCCGGCAGGTGCATAAAATAGCAACTGGGCAGAAATCTCTGTGTTGAGGAGCTATTGTGTGAAGGTAGGATGGTTTCTGGGTAAAAGGGAATATGACTCAAAATTCTGATGAAGAGAAAGAAATGTGCTGTCATGTTAAGCCACAGCCTACCTACCATATGGGTTCTGGGTTCTCCATCTGCACAAAGTGAGGGGTTGGATTTAATGGTCTCAAAGTCCCCTTCCACCATTGATACTTTATGATTCTGGTTTTGTTTTCAAAGGTGGGGAAATATTAAACAGATACAGACAGCACTTAGACTCTGCAATTTCTGCGACTTTTTAAAAACTCAGAGAACAGCCTCTCAGACATTTCTATGCAGTTGTCTGTTTTGAGACTTGTCTGTGGCCAGATCTCATCAGGAATCAGCTTTCCTTCATCCTTGTCCAGGAATTGCATGGATTTTAATATTCAATAGTCAGGAAAGTCGGCTGCAGGAAAGGGAAATAAAAACCATGAAGTTCTCCAAAGCCAAACGGAACTGGTTTGAGGTTCCTTGTGATTTTGCATTATCTGAGCCAATTCTTTATGACAGTGTGGATAATCCACTACTTTTATCTGAGAGATGTGGGTAGTCTGACAGGTGATAGAGAAAAGCCTGTGTGTTTCATTGGCAGGTGAGTGGGCCTTTCTCAGAGAAGCATAGAGAGCTTAATCCCAGGCTGTTTTCTCTCTCTTGCCTGGAGTCACAAGTTGAGCATCACACACGGTGGTGGGGAGTCTGGTTGCTTCCCAGAAGCCAGCCCAGCCCACCCCCTTTGGAGAGTAAGAGGGAGATGAATTTAATGATTTGGTTCCAAGCCCAACTATGGCTGCATCAGGGCAAAGGTTACCAGTACTCAGAGTCTAGGGGAGTAGCAGCTGCCTGGGAAACCCATGGAGCTGCCAAGTGCCTTCCATCGAAGGATCGCAGCGGCACTTGGAGGGAAAAAGCACAGAGGACATGGGGGGAAGGGGTGGCCCAGAGGCTGCTGGGAAGAGGCTGCTGTAGGAACCAGCTCTGCTGAAGCTCTGGATGCAGTGACTTTTAAGGGGGGAAGAGATAAACAAGTGGGAGGTGATGACCATGGCCTGTGCCCCTAACACCACCTAACAGGATGGCTGAGGCAACAAGAGTCTTCATGGCCTGCTGCAGGTGATCCTTCCATAGAGGAAATAGTTTTAAACATTAGTTTAACAAATCATTCATTTGTGCCAGGTGGAGATGGTTCACAAAGAATACTAATTTATGTGTTTTGTCCTGGATTAAAAATAAAATTTTGAGTGGTAAATTTGGAGTCCATCTTTAGAAAGATGTTAAAGATTCCCAAAAAGAAACATGTGTATGCCCCCAGTCTCTCCTGCTCTCTCTCCTGCTTCTGTGTCTTCTTCCTCGTAGGGAAGGCAGAGCAATGGGTGATGGGGGGAGGAGGAGTGAGCAGGAAGAGGGTCTGGGTGAGTTCATGGCCATGGTTGGACTTGCTCCCTTGCCTCTTTTGGGTCTACGGAGCCTCCTGGGATTCCATAACACAGTCCTTTTGTCCATTTGGGGAGCTGGGTAACCTTTCCCAAGGACAGGGTCAGACAGTTTCTCCCAGCCCAGACTCTTCCTGAGGTTAGATGCTCCTGCCATTGAACAGGCTAATTCATATGATCCTTGCTTAACATGTGGTTGCCAAGATCTAATAACACCTCCTCACACAGTAGTGGCTTCACCTAGCTTAAGGGAAAGTCCATTTGGGATGCTCTGATCCAGAATGTGGACAAAGAAGAAAGCTCTACTTTTCTAACATAGAGAAGATGCTACTGACCAGTGCCCCCCGCCCTCATGTAGGATGTATCAGGAGTCCTTTCTGGGTTTAGGGCTGGAGATGAGGATAAGCAAGACAGAAAACAAAGGGACAAGTGTCCGTGCTCCCCATAGCTCATATTCTCTTGTCAGACACAGTTGTAAAACTAACAATAATACTGGGGAGTAAATGTGGCTCCTGGAATATAGAGGTTGGGGGGATTTTCACACATCCTTCCAACAGGTGGCCAGAGGAATCAGGAAAGCTTAGAAGAGAATTTGATTCAGAATTCAGAGGGCAGTAGGATTTTGGTAAAGAGAGATGGAGGATGGCACTCCCAGGCATAGAAATATTTGAGCAAAGAGATGAATATAGGAAATATTGTGTGTAAGGAATGGCACTTTTAACCAAACCACAGAGGTTTAGGAGTATGAAAATGTTGTTGGAGATGCAAGGAGACTCCAGCCAAAGTATGGAGGATCCTACTTTCACCATATAGATTTTGAATTTTATTCAAAATAGACCCTATAGACCCACTGAGTGTCATGGATTTGAATGAAACTGTCTGCCCTTGTTCAGACCTTCCAATCTACAAAAAGACTGCCTAGAGCCAGGAGCTCAGCCTGGTCAAAGCTAACCAGCCCAGGTGAGCAATGACCTTGTGGCTACAACTGTCTTCATTAGCCCCATGCTCTAAAGAGCCCAGTTGGGGGCAAGCATAGATATTCTTGGAGTGGAGGAGCAAGATGGCTGGCAGAACCAAAAAGTACCCTCAATTTCTTCTCTGCCAGACTGAGGCCCAGAATCAGTAGTTCAATGCAGTGAAAAGAACAGCAGGATCCAACGCTCCTGGTCAGGATTCCCGGGCTCCTATTGGTTCTGCCACTAATGATGTAAGTATGTTTAGATGGAGAATTCATTCCACAGACATGTATTCAGCACAAACTGCATGCCAGGTACTGGTGAAACATGGAAATCCAAAAGTAACAAGACCCAGTTCCCATCCTCAGGGATGCCAATGGTGTAGACAGATAAATAGGTTGTTTCCAAACAATGTCAAAAGTGTCCTTATGTCCCTTCCACCTATGCCTGCCATGACCCCTTGTTCTGTACCTCTGTTTCTACAAACCAAACCTACGTGATGGCCAGGTTGCTGGGCCACCAGGTACAACTCCCTGGGCTCTCTTCTCTCCAAGTGAGAGAAAATGAAGAAGACTCCAGAGACTTTTTTTTTAAAGATTTATTTACTTATTTATTTTATGATAGAGAGAGAGAGGCAGAGACACAGGCAGAGGGAGAAGCAGGCTCCATGCCGGGAGCCTGACGCAGGACTCGATCCCGGGACTCCAGGATCATGCCCTGGGCCAAAGGCAGGCGCCAAACCGCTGAGCCACCCAGGGATCCCCGACTCCAGAGACTTAACTCTCTGAATTCCTTCAATCCATAAGCATCTTCCCTGCACAGCCACAAAGAACCTTCTTGCTCCTCACTGGGAATCAAAATTTGAACAGAAACTGTCAGTAAGGGGGTTACAGCATACAAGTGCATTCCATACACATGCCAGGGAAGGCCTTGATTCCCCTATAGCTCTTATCCCCTGGCTTGGCCTGAAAAGAGAAGTCTTGCTGTGATTTTTCTTGAAGATTATGGCTGCCTTCCAGATACATGGACTCCCAAGGGTCAAGGAAAATCCCACTGCTTTAATGAGGAGCCAGGACACACAGACCCCAGCAGAACAGACAGTGCCTGGGCTTCAAAAAAATGCAGACAGGCTCTGTAATAAGGAAAGTACCCAAGACCCAGGATAGAATCCCACCCAGCCTCCCTGGCTCAGCCTGGCTGTTTGCTGCTTCCCAGGCCTCACTCCTCATGCAAACCAGATTCTACCTCACTGCTACTCCCTTTTTGCCTTTGCTCCTTCCCACTCCTGGGGTCTGCACATGGCCTAGTCACCACCCTTGGAAGTGCCAGACCCTTCTGTCCATCCCTGTATCTCCCAGCAAAACCCGACTTCCAAGAAGTTTCCTGAACTGATCCTCAGTGATACCACTCACCCTATTTCTCAGTACCTATTCAGTACTCACACTCAGCATTCTTTCACTTGGCATCACCTGACTGGTCTCATTCTGTGCTATGTGACTAGCAAGGGAACTGATATAGATAGGTATGGTGTCCTCCTGGGTACACATATTTGGCAGTGTGTGCATGATATGTGGGGAAAAAATGGGAGACTTCTGTTTGTTTTTAAAAATACCATTATAAAGCAGGGATTTTTAGTAAAAACGTATCAGCATTGGTTCATTCAGTGGGACAAATCTACCATACTAAATTAAGACTTAATAATAGGGGAAACTGGGTATGGGGTATATATGGTGAGCTCTCTGAACTATCTTTACAAATTCTCTATAAATCTAAACTTTTTCTCAAATAAAAAAGTTTATTTTTAAAAAATTACAAATATCATTCTCAATGGGGAAGCACTGGGAGCCTTTCCCCTAAGATCAGGAACAAGACAGGGATGTCCACTCTCACCACTGCTGTTCAACATAGTACTGGAAGTCCTAGCCTCAGCAATCAGACAACAAAAAGACATTAAAGGCATTCAAATTGGCAAAGAAGAAGTCAAACTCTCCCTCTTCGCCGATGACATGATACTCTACATAGAAAACCCAAAAGTCTCCACCCCAAGATTGCTAGAACTCATACAGCAATTCGGTAGTGTGGCAGGATACAAAATCAATGCCCAGAAGTCAGTGGCATTTCTATACACTAACAATGAGACTGAAGAAAGAGAAATTAAGGAGTCAATCCCATTTACAATTGCACCCAAAAGCATAAGATACCTAGGAATAAACCTAACCAAAAATGTAAAGGATCTATACCCTCAAAACTATAGAACACTTCTGAAAGAAATTGAGGAAGACACAAAGAGATGGAAAAATATTCCATGCTCATGGATTGGCAGAATTAATATTGTGAAAATGTCAATGTTACCCAGGGCAATATACACGTTTAATGCAATCCCTATCAAAATACCATGGACTTTCTTCAGAGAGTTAGAACAAATTATTTTAAGATTTGTGTGGAATCAGAAAAGACCCCGAATAGCCAGGGGAATTTTAAAAAAGAAAACCATATCTGGGGGCATCACAATGCCAGATTTCAGGTTGTACTACAAAGCTGTGGTCATCAAGACAGTGTGGTACTGGCACAAAAACAGACACATAGATCAGTGGAACAGAATAGAGAATCCAGAAGTGGACCCTGAACTTTATGGGCAACTAATATTCGATAAAGGAGGAAAGACTATCCACTGGAAGAAAGACAGTCTCTTCAATAAATGGTGCTGGGAAAATTGGACATCCACATGCAGAAGAATGAAACTAGACCACTCTCTTTCACCATACACAAAGATAAACTCAAAATGGATGAAAGATCTAAATGTGAGACAAGATTCCATCAAAATCCTAGAGAAGAACACAGGCAACACCCTTTTTGAACTCGGCCATAGTAACTTCTTGCAAGATACATCCACGAAGGCAAAAGAAACAAAAGCAAAAATGAACTATTGGGACTTCATCAAGATAAGAAGCTTTTGCACAGCAAAGGATACAGTCAACAAAACTCAAAGACAACCTACAGAATGGGAGAAGATATTTGCAAATGACATATCAGATAAAGGGCTAGTTTCCAAGATCTATAAAGAACTTCTTAAACTCAACACCAAAGAAACAAACAATCCAATCATGAAATGGGCAAAAGACATGAACAGAAATCTCACAGAGGAAGACATAGACATGGCCAACATGCACATGAGAAAATGCTCTGCATCACTTGCCATCAGGGAAATACAAATCAAAACCACAATGAGATACCACCTCACACCAGTGAGAATGGGGAAAATTAACAAGGCAGGAAACAACAAATGTTGGAGAGGATGTGGAGAAAAGGGAACCCTCATTACACTGTTGGTGGGAATGTGAACTGGTGCAGCCACTCTGGAAAACTGTGTGGAGGTTCCTCAAAGAGTTAAAAATATACCTGTCCTACGACCCAGCAATTGCATTGTTGGGGATTTACCCCAAAGATACAAATGCAATGAAACGCCGGGACACCTGCACCCCGATGTTTCTAGCAGCAATGGCCACTATAGCCAAACTGTGGAAGGAGCCTCGGTGTCCAACGAAAGATGAATGGATAAAGAAGATGTGGTTTATGTATACAATGGAATATTACTCAGCTATTAGAAATGACAAATACCCACCATTTGCTTCAACGTGGATGGAACTGGAGGGTATTATGCTGAGTGAAGTAAGCCAGTCGGAGAAGGACAAACATTATATGTTCTCATTCATTTGGGGAATATAAATAATAGTGAAAGGGAATATAAGGGAAGGGGGAAGAAATGTGTGGGAAATATCAGAAAGGGAGACAGAACGTAAAGACTGCTAACTCTGGGAAACGAACTAGGGGTGTTGGAAGGGGAGGAGGGCGGGGGGTGGGAGTGAATGGGTGACGGGCACTGGGGGTTATTCTGTATGTTAGTAAATTGAACACCAATAAAAAAATTTAAAAAAAATTACATGTAAAATGGTCCATATTTTATGTATGTTTTATGATATTCACAATGTTTCCATTTTAACCTAGTTAAAACATAGGTTCAGCTGCAGGATCCTGGGACTCAACTACATAAAAGCATCTGGAGGCCAGTGGCCCCAACGTTGGGGTGAAGTCTCTTCTTTATCAGGCTGTCCAGAGACCCAGGCTCCTTCTCTTCTTTTTCCTCATCATTACTAGATCTTAACCTAACCCATGTTGTCCACAATGGTTTGCTACCAAGCCCATGCTCTAGAGGGCAGCATGGGGGAGATGAAGGGAAGGGGCAGGTTCCAGAATTTACACATTGCTTTCCCGAAAATCCCATTGGCCAGAACTTGATCCAGATGGCTACACCCAGCTGTTCCAGGAATGGGAAGTGTAGGTTCATTTTGGATGGCCATGTTTAATCCTGTAGAAGAAAGGAAAAGGGATAATAGGTGGCAGCTGGCATTCTATGCCACAATTGATAATTTTATTTCACTTATGACTTAAAAAATAGATGTGCATATATTGAGGGATTAAAAAATATATTTTTAAAAACTGATAGGGGCATATAATCAAACAAGTTTAGGCTGCCAGTTTAAGATACTAGTAAGGGGCTGGGTTGCATTTCTAACTCATGCCTTCTGCATCCTGACCTAGGATTTTTTTTTTTTAAGATTTATTTATTTATTTGGCAGAGAGAGAGGAGAGAGTAAGCAGGAGGAGGGGTTGAAGGAGAAGGAGAGAGAAAATCTCAAGCAGATTCCCCACTGAGCACAGAGCCCAGTGTGGCGCTCAGTCCCAGGACCCTGAGATCATGACCTGAGACAAAAGTCAGATGTCTAACTGACTGAGCCACCAAACCTCTCCCGTGATTCATGACTTTACTCTATGTCCAACCAAGTCTGCATAACATGTGTATGTTTCTCTGCTGCCAGGTACCAGACACTCCAAAAGTGTCACCTCCTTTGGATCGATTTCCAGTTCCCCGGATCAATGTCTCCTGGTTCCCAAGAAGCCTATTTGTTTTCTTTGGAGGATATTTATTTCAGTCAGGAGGACTAGGGCATGAAGAAAATAGGTGAGGAAGGACAAGGACAGTGTCTGGGAGAGATGGGCAGACAGAGAAAGAAACAATGCCAGATAAAAAGAGAGAGAGATAAGGAGAGAGTGGCTAGACATTGGGCTTGGAGCCCAGGAGAAAAGACTGCAGAGGTGGAGAAGGGCCAAGCAGAGGGGAGGCCCACAGAGTGAGGCTAGCCCAAGAGGAAGTGGACATTTATCTGGGGACCTGTGAGGCCACTTATCCTCTGAATGGTGGGGAAGGCCAGCAGTGCACAGGGTGACCTGGGAGCAGCCCTCCCGATGACTGCGGACTTACCCAGCCTGCTTTGCCAAGGTTTTTCTGCTCCAGAGGTCATCTGGAGAAGGGAAGAGAAGAAGGACTATTTTGTAGGGGGGAGGAGAGATTCCAGTCACTTCTCTATTTCCCCTCTGCCCACTCTCTGCACACTTTTTTGTGCAGACCTTGCATTATTTGTATAGGTGAATTTCTTTCTGTGTCTTTCTTATCTCCTAGGAAACCACATGTGCCCCAAACCTCCTCCCCACCCCCCGCTCCTTGGTGCTTAGGGAAACAGAGGCTCAAGCCAAGTGGAATGGGATCACTTAAGTGCCAGAGATGATTTCCATGTGGGTGAATGGGGAGGGCTTCATGAAGGAGGTGTCAGTCTTGTGGGGCAGGAAGAGACTTTAACAAGTAGAGAAGGGATGAGGAAGAAGGATATTCATGGCAGAGGGAACCCTGTGATCAAAGGCAGGAAGCACGGAGTATGCTAACGGAACGAGGAGGAAGGAAGAAGGAGGGAGGAGAGTATCAGGAAGCTGGAGCTGTTCACTGTACTGGCAACAAGAATGCAACAAAGTGATTTCCCTCAAGTTACAACTGATAAACAAAACTCTGTGTTTCATGTTCTGTCTACAGAAGATAGGGTCAGGACCAGGTGTCAGGACTCATGGTCTGACAATGGGCAGCATTCTGTAAGCCCCACTGTCCCGGAAGCCCCGGGCATGTGGCTTTCATATCTGCAGAAGGATGTTTCTTTCTCACCCAAATGGCCAGAGCTTCCAAGTCCTAGCCACTGGGGTCATCCCAGCCACCACAAAGTAGCTGGTGAGGCAGGGAGCAAAGCTGTAGAGCAAGCAATCAAACATACAGGTAGTCAGCCAACAAATAATTATCTTTTCTCCCTTCCCACTGGCTTCTGTACCACTGTCTCTCTATTTTTTCTCGAACCTCTCATTACATTAACTTGTATGACATAAGGTGTTCTAATTATCTTCCTGCTGCTAGTGGTGCTCCTTCTCTGCCTCCTTTGCTCTTTCCTTTCCTTCGTTCATTACATCAATGGCCTTCACCCATTGCTTTCTTCCTCCCTGCACACTCTGGTAATTTTTACAAACACTCTCATGACTTTCATGGTCACTTCTATCATATAGGTATTTCTCTACAGAGGTGGTATATTAGTTGAAATTCTTTTGGCAACAAGCAACAGAGACCTTGACTGCTGGCTTAAATAAAAAAGTACATTTATTATCACCTAGCAAGGAAGCCTGAGGTCATTTCTGGAATTGGATAGCTTGGTAGATTGATGATATCACTAGAGTTCATTTCTTTCCATCTTTCTGCTCTGCCATACTTAGCATGTTGGTTTTTGCCCTCAGCCCTGTCCCCTCCTGGTCACAAAGTGGCTTCTTTAGCTTCTGGCGGTCCATCTCATAGAGTCACATCTAGAGGCAGACAAAAGGAAGATTCTCTTTTCATCATTAAAAAAAAAAAAGAGAGAGATGAATCCTAGAAATGTTTAGAATCCTCTTAGCAGACATTTTTTATTATTGAGAAATGTATGACATACCCAAGTTCAAACAATGGTAAGAGGAAAGGAGTTATCTGTGACTATTTTGGGCTAATCAAGATTCACCAACAGTACTAGGGTCTGAGGCTGGGTTGGGGTCTAATATCCTCTGGAAAATGACCACTCTACATGTGAACAAAAGTACGGTACAGTTAGCTAAGACGGGGGAAATGATTGTTGGATAATGAACAGTGTCTGCCACTGGTGTGACCAAATCTTTGTCTTCAACCCAGAAGTTTCTTCTAAATCCAGTCTTGGGATCCCTGGGTGGCGCAGCAGTTTGGCGCCTGCCTTTGGCCCAGAGCGCGATCCTGGAGACCCAGGATCGAATCCCACATCGGGCTCCCAGTGCATGGAGCCTGCTTCTCCCTCTGCCTGTGTCTTTGCCTCTCTCTCTCTCTCTCTGTGTGTGTGTGTGTGTGTGTGTGACTATCATAAATAAATTTTAAAAATTAAAAAAAATAAATAAATCCAGTCTTGTGTTTTCATACCTTCTGATATTTCCATGTAGATGTTTTAAAAACCTCAAATATGACCTGCCTCCCATTGAGCACCTTCCTCAGAACAACTCCCTCTCCTATCCCCTCATTTGCAATGACCTCATCATTCTCATAGTCTCCCAGGCTGGACATTCTCTGCTTGCCTTTGGCCTCCTCCCTTTCCTTGTCCCCATGTCAGTCATTAATAAGAATACTGATACAGCTGAGAGTAAAGGGGAGATGTGGTCAGTGCGAATGTCCAAGTCAACCAGAGATAGCAAATAGTTTTTATCTTTCATACTTACTTCAATGAAATAATAACAGCTACCTGAGCCTTGTGTGAGGCAGATTCTCAGACCAGGGTAGGCTCTGGGAGAAATAGTGTCTTGAATGACTAGCAAGTCTGTCTTGGACACTGGAGAACAAAGTAGTGAGATACTTGCCATGTATTTATTAAACTCGTGCTGGAGTTGGTTTAGGGAAGTTGAAGGGACCAACTCTGGGAAAAGTATCAGCCATAATAAGATTAATAATAGTTAACCTCTACTGAGCACAAATTATATAGCAGGCTCTGATGAGGACTTTACATGGGGTGTCTCACTTGATAATCCCAATGACCCTGTAAGTAAGTACCATTATTACTACCATTGGGGGAACTAAAATTTGATTAAAATGACTTGCCCAAGATTATGTCAGACAGGATTCAGTCAGGCTCATAAGACTCACAGCCCTTGTTAACCAAATAACCAGGATACTGGATCAGCATCTTCATTTCCCCTCACTAAGGTACTCTCCTCAAACCTGAAACGTGCACACAAACTACCTATGGCTCTTATTATTTATGTATATTTTTTAGAAGGGGGAGAGGGACAGAAGGAGAGGGAAGAGAATCTTAAGCAAGCTCTGCACTGGGCATGGAGCCCAATGCAGAGTTCAATCATACAACTCTGAGATCATGACCTGAGCCAAAAGCAAGAGTCAGACGCTTAACCAATTGAGCCATTCAGGTGCCCGACCTATGGCTTTTATTAAAATGCGGGTTCTGATCAAGTGCATCGGGGTAGGATCTGAGATTCTGCATTTCTAATTCATTCCCAGGAAATGCTGATGCTGGCAGTCCATGGACTACACCTTAAGCAGCAAGCTCCTAGAAAGTGAGCCTTATCAGTGCAGGGTCTTTGTCTGCTTCTCGTGTCTCCTAAGAACATGGCTCATCTATTTCCTAGTCTACCTATGTCTGCATTGAATGTATGCAAAATGATGTATGCCATTTACAGACCTGCTCCATAGATACCTCCCATGAAATCCTCATTTCACCCTTCTCTTCCCCTGTCTGGCAGCTGCATGTTGATAGCCAGACATCTTTGAATGTCATGTTGAAGATGGCAGAGCCTCTCTTAGCCTGTGTCCTTAAATGATATTGTGGAGTAGCCCCCCACCCTATTATCAGGTGGACTTTAAGTGAAACAGAAGCTTCTCTTGTCTTAAGCCACTGAGATTTGGGGCTCTCACGGCTATAATAGCCAGCATTCTCTTAACTAATAAGTTCCCCTCTTTTCAGATGAGAAAACTGAAGTCGAGAACAGTAAAGTGATCTTTCTAGGACCATGAACTAAAGAGATTCTAGCTAAAGAGAGAGATGGAACTAGAATCCAAGTCCTCCCCCCTTACCTTTCCCTGAACTTCAGTGGCGACTCACCTCCTGCCCTCTCAAGGTTTTTTCACCTTGCGTACACGTTGCTCTTCCTTTGTATCTTCTGGGGCTGATGCTGGGGCAGAGAGTGGGACAGCAAGACAGAGACAGGCAGAGTAGAGAGACCCAGCTGTGAGAAGGAACAACCCTAAGAATGTTGTTGATAGGTCAGGGTGCTGCCAGCCAAAGATTCCTGTCATTGTTTTCCTGTATTGAACCATATTAGAAATTTTTTTTTTAATTTTTATTTATTTATGATAGTCACAGAGAGAGAGAGAGAGGCGCAGAGACACAGGCAGAGGGAGAAGCAGGCTCCATGCACCGGGAGCCCGATGTGGGATTCGATCCCAGGTCTCCAGGATCGCGCCCTGGGCCAAAGGCAGGCGCCAAACCGCTGCACTACCCAGGGATCCCCCATATTAGAAATTAAGCAGCGAACTGATCTCTGTTCACAGGTGACATGATATTATATGTAAAAAACCATAAATATTCCACCAAAAACTGTTAAGCAAACAAATTTAGTAAAGTTACAGGATATAAAATTAACACACAAAAATCAGTTTTGTTCTTGTATATTATTGAACAATCTGTAAAGGGAATTAAGGAAAAATTTCATTTGTCATAGAATCAAAAAGACAAATAGATTTAATCAAAATAGATTTAATCAAGGAGGCAAAAAAAATGTACATGAAAAACTACAAAACTTAGCTGAAAGAAATTGAAGACAAATAAATAAAGAGACATCCTATGCCTACAGATTGGGAGATTTAATATTGTTAAGATGACAATACTAACAAAACCCCAATGACTAGATAGATAGATAGATAGATAGATTTAGATATAGATAGATCTAGATGTCTATAGATCTATAGATATAGATCTACATATATATATTGATGAAACTAGAAAAACCCATCCTAAAGTTCATATGGAATCTCAAGGAATCCTGAATAACCAAAACAGTCTAAAACAATCTTGAAAAAGAATAAAGATGAAAGACTTGAACTTCCTGATTTCAAAACTTACTACAAGTCTACAGTAATTAAAACAGTGTGGTATTAGTATAAAGATACACATATAGACCAATGGAACAGAATATAGAACCCAGAAATAAGCCTTCAAATGTCTGGTCAAATGATTTTGACAAGGGAATCAAGACTACTCAATAGAAAAGTACAAATTTTTTTCAATAAATGATGCTGGGAAAAACTTAATATCTATATCCAAAAGAATGAAATTAGAACCTTATGTGGTACTATATTTTAAAAATTAACTCAAACAGATCAAAGACAATAAATATAAGAGGCAAAACTATACAGCTTTTATAAGAAAAAGGAAAAGAAGGGAAAATCTTCATATTAGAATTGGCAATGATTTCTTGTATACGACACCAAAACCACAATTAACAAAAATAAATAAATAAATTGAGCTCCATCAAAATTAAAAACTTTTGTGTATCAAAGGATATTAGGGGAGTGAAGTGACAACCCACAGAATGGGACAAAAAAATGGTCAATCATATATCTGATAAGGGATTAATACCAGGATATATAAAGAGCTCATGAAACTCAACAACAAAAAAACAAACAACTCAATTAAAAAACGGCCAAATAACTTGAGTAGACATTTCCCTAAAGAATGTATACAAATGGCCAATAAGCACATCAAAAGATCCTCAACATCACTAGTCATTAGGGAAATGCAAGCCAAAACCCCAATGAGATACCATTTCATACCAATTAGAATAATTAAAATCAGGGATCCCTGGGTGGCGCAGCGGTTTGGCGCCTGCCTTTGGCCCAGGGCGCGATCCTGGAGACCCGGGATCGAATCCCATGTCGGGCTCCCAGTGCATGGAGCCTGCTTCTCCCTCTGCCTATGTCTCTGCCTCTCTCTCTCTCTCTCTGTGACTATCATAAATAAATAAAAATTTAAAAAAAAAAGAATAATTAAAATCAAAATTTAAAAAACAAAATAAATGAAAGGGAGGATGTGGAGATATCATAAAATTTATGGATTGTTTGGTGGCATGTAAAATGGCCTAGCCATTATGGAAAATAGTTTGGTGGTCCCTCAAAGAGCTAAACATAAAGTTAGCATATGATCCAGCAGGTCCACTCTTAGATATATACCCAAAATAATTGAAAGCAGGGATTCTAACAGATACTAGCACATCAATATCCATAGCGGCATTATTAATGATAGCCAAAAGATGGAAACAACCCAAGTCTACATTGACAGAAATCAACAAAGTATGGTATATATATGTAATAAACTACTATGCAGCCATAAAAGGGAATGAAGTTCTGATACACACTACATAGATGAACCTTGAAGGCATTTTGTCAAGATAAACCAGATAAACAGGACAAAGAGTATATGATTTCACTTATAGGTAGTACTTAGTGTAGTCAAATTCACAGAGACAGAAAGTGGGTTTCCAGGGCTAGATGGGGTGGATGGGTGGAGATTTATTGTTTATTTGTTAATTAATTATAGGGATTTATTGATTAATGGGCAGAGAGTTTCCATTTGAGATAATAAAAAAATTGTGGGGATCCCTGGGTGGCGCAGCGGTTTGGCGCCTGCCTTTGGCCCAGGGCCTGATCCTGGAGACCCGGGATCGAATCCCATGTCGGGCTCCCGGTGCATGGAGCCTGCTTCTCCCTCTGCCTGTGGCTCTGCCTCTCTCTCTCTCTCTCTCTCTCTCTCTCTCTCTCTGTGTGACTATCATAAATAAATAAAAATAAAAATAAAAAATTGTGGAAATAGTGGTGATGATTGCATAACATTATGAATGTATTTAATTGCACTGAACTGTATACTTGAAAATGGCTAAAAAGTATATTTTGCCATAATAGAAAAATATATGGGAGGTGAAGGAAGAGAGAGACAGAGACAGAAGGAGAGAGACTGATTCAATTATCAGTGGTAAATGATTAGAGAGTCTCTCAGTGCTACTGCTTTCTTTATCCAAGCTTGCCTGGTACAGACTACCCTTGAATAGTTTGACAGGTGCTCTCAGGTCATCATACCTGAGGACAGTAGGGAAGAAGGAGGGAAGAAGAAAGCTCTCAGTCTCACATCTGATTCTGGCTGGCCCCTGATCAGAGAAGAGTTTGTGGTTAGGAAATAGGAACCCCTGAAGGATAGATTTTTGTTTTTCAACCCTGGTAAATTAACCCTTCAGCTTCTGGGGTTGCCTGCTTACCATCCCTGCTCCTTCCACAGAACAACTGAAATGAGAAACTCAGCCCAGACTTAAAGGAGCCCATAAGTTTTCAAGACCATCATATTCCCTGCAGCCTCTGTATCATGCGTTACTAAATGAATCCACATTTTCCGATTTTCTGTTGCTACCTCTGCCTCCACTTCCAAAAAATATGAATTCAACATTCATTTCAGCACCATGGGAAGCCTAGTCTTTCCCAGAGTCCTCTCCAACATTTCCCATGATCCTGCTCAGGAGTTTATATTTTCATGGTTATATTTACCTTCTAATTCTTGCCCTTAAGAAATTCTGGATTCTCACTTACATTTTGATGCCTACCCCCATGCCAGGGCAGCTGTTCTTCCTCACCCTTCTCTTGTCTAGTGTTCAGACTACAGCTGATTCTCCTTCCCCTAGAGCAACATGAACACACAGTTATTGTACTTAACAGACTTTCCCAAGGGTTAGGAATAGCTAGCTGGGTGGCACAAAGAAGGAAAAAAAAACTACATATTGAAGGTCAGACACCATTGCTTCTAGAAACTTGTTAGCCCTTCCCTGACAGGGAAGATTTTTCACTGGCCATGCCCCCACTCAGTTGCTGGGGATTCCTTCTCTGAAGACCCTTGCACCCATCTCCTCTCTTACAGGGTCCCAACCTTGTGTAACTTTCAAATGTCTGTTTAACAACTCACTAACATACTTTTATTTATTTGTTTGTTTAAAAGATTTATTTATTTCAGAAAGAGAAAGAGCACACGTGTGCACTCTTGAGTTGGGGAAGAGGCAGAGGGAAATAAGAGAAATCTTCAAACAGACTTCCCACTGAGCATGGAGCCCAGTGCAAGGCTCAATCCCAGGACCCTGAGATCATGACCTGAACTGAAATCAAGAGTTGGATGTTCAACTGACTACACCACCCAGGTGCCCAGCAATTTTACTTTTAAACTCAACATCCCACTGAATTCTGAGATATTCCTTTGCATATCTAAAAATCCCTTTAAGGAGTATCCTTAAACCCCAGATACTCTACCATCAGGTACACAAAGAATAAGAGAAACTCTGAAATTACAGTTTCTTTAATTTAGGCTGGATCATATCTTAGGAAGGCAGGACTCTCTCATCTACAAACCAGAGCCAATCCCAGAGGCTATGAAGTTCTTCTCTTCCCATTACACATTTCCCTGGGTTTTAGCAAAACTGGAGATAAGGACTCTGTCCAGCTGAGGCACTGTAAGGGCTTGTTGGATTATCTAGACAAAGGTACCTGGGGCTGGAGACAAGCAAGTGTGCAGCCCTGGACACTGGGCACTGTAGGGTGAGCCAGGCAAGAATACCCAGGGGTGGTACCCACTGAGATCAAGTTCTTGACCTGCCAACTCCTTCTGTGTATAGAGGCTCTTTGGATGAAGTGAGTCTCAGATTGTGATTGAGCAGGTTAGGGAGAAAAGGAAATTCATCTGGACTGGATGATTCTAGAAAGAGATAATGTCTTTGCCAATGTTGGGGGAAATAGAGCCAGGAGAGGCCAATCTCACTCTACTTGAATAATGGAGAGATATCGTGACAATGCCACAGGATGGACATCCTGACTAATGGAATAGAGAATGCAGAAACAGACCTGTCTGGATTTAGAACTTTGAAATGTGGCAGAGGTGGCATGGCCAATTGAAGGGAAAGGGGGTGCTCTTCAACAAACAAAGCTGGACTGGAGGGTATTATGCTGAGTGAAGTAAGTCAGTCGGAGAAGGACAAACATTATATGTTCTCATTCATTTGGGGAATATAAATAATAGTGAAAGGGAAAATAAGGGAAGGGAGAAGAAATGTGTGGGAAATATCAGAAAGGGAGACAGAACGTAAAGACTGCTAACTCTGGGAAACGAACTAGGGGTGGTAGAAGGGGAGGAGGGCGGGGGGTGGGAGTGAATGGGTGACGGGCACTGGGTATTATTCTGTATGTTAGTAAATTGAACACCAATAAAAAAAAAATAAAAAAAAATAAAAAATAAAAAAAAATAAAAAAAAATAAAAAAAAAAGGAAAAAAAAAAACAAAAACAAACAAAGCTGGAAAAAAATTGTTAACCATTTGGGAAAAGAGGAAATTTGTTCCCTACCTCAGACCATATAAAAATAAACACCTTCAGATTGAAGTAATAGTCAAAGAAAAAGTTAAAAAACTTAACTTTAGGTTTCAGATTTTAGATTTAATAGAAAACACAAGTGGATATCTTCTAGACTTTGGAACAGGGAAAAGTTTCTCCAACAAAACACAGAAAGTGTTAATCTTGGAGGTATTAAAGCAAAAAAAAAAAAAAATCAAATGACACCTTAAAGAAACAGGTTGGCTTAAAGAACGTATAAAGAACTCCTGTAAGTCAACAGGAAGTGCATAAACAGCCCAGTAGAAAAATGGGCATGAGACATGGACAGGTACTCACAGAAGAGGAAGCATGTATAGCTAATGAACAAACACAACTTCATTGTGATTAGAGAAATACATCCATTCTGTTGGAAACTTTAAGAATTTGACCAAACCAAATGTTAGCAGATGTAGATCCACACATCTCTCATTGCTTATAGGTATGTTAATTGCTACAACTACTTTGGAAAATCTTCCCATATGCTACAACATAGTAATTTCACTCCTAGTTACATAAACAAATTTTTCACGCTCCCCAAAAGACATTTCATGGCAGCATTGTTCTCAATAGCAATAAGAAAGGAGATTTAACATGAATAATTCATACAATAATCTACTGTGTTCAAAACGAATGAACCACTGTGACACACAATATGGATGAACCTTAGTAGTATCATATTCAAGCAAAAATAAGTCCCAAAATATAACTTACAATAATCATACTCTTTGATAAAATTAAAAACAAAGAAATATAAGAATACATATAAACGGAATAAAATTATATAAAAAGGAAAGCAAGGAAATGACATATCCAGAATTTAGTATATTGGTTACATTATATTAGTGGAAGAGGCCGGGAGGATGAGATGAAGAAAAGCCACATGTTGGGTGGTATGTTTCTGGGAGTTTGTTATACTATTAAAAATAAGGAGAAAAAAAATAAGGGACACCTAGGTGACTCAGTGGTTGAGTGTCTGCCTTTGGCTCAGGTCATGATCCTCGGGTCCTAGGATTGAGTCCCACAGGGCTCCCTGTGGGGAGCCTACTTCTCCCTCTTCCTGTGTCTCTGCCTCTCTCTCTTTGTCCCTCATGAATAAATAAATAAAATCTTTAAAAACAACAAAATAAAATAAAAATAAAATTGAAAAAACAACAACCCAAATAAAGTTATGCATGAAACAAAGATGAGTGTATCATGAAATAAGCATTATGATTGACACAGTTCAGAGTAATTGAAATCCACTTAAGGAAATAAAAGAGGATGGGGGAAAATGAAGGGCTATTGTAAAAGAAATGTTCAGGATTTGGAATCAGAAGATCCCGTGTGTAACTTTGGGAAAAGTTACATAATCACTCAGACACTCCATTTCATGCTCCATACGTGGGTGAAAGTAGCAGGAGCAACACCAAATAAGTTTATGGTGAGGGTTAAATGAGAACCCAATGTGAAAGCCATGTGCCTGCTGCCCAGCATCGCACACACAGTGTCTGCTTCCTGGCGTCCCCTTCTGCTGTGCACACCACCCCCACGTTTTTGCACATGAAGATTAGGGAATAGCGAATATTAGGGGCACCTTAATGAGGAGTCACAGAAGAGCAATACTCAGAATGAGGGGAAGGAAGGGGAGTCCAACTCCTCTGTCTGGGTGATAATTAGGTTGGGGATTTAAGGGCTGATTAAACGTATCAAAGTCTGTTTTTTCTCAAGAGTGAACTCCCTCCCCCCATCTCCTCCTTTATAATCTTTTGTATCCTAGTGATACCCTCGTGGTGATGTCAGTCAGAAAACACTGTTTTTTAATTTTAGGTTTTAGAGGCAGCTTAGCATGGTGGAATACACATAAGCTTCTGTAGCAGATGACTAGGGCTTCCCCATTTCTGGGTTTCCTCTTTCCCCGAACACAGAGGAGTCAGGGGGGTCCATGTGAGTGATCTGTTTACAGACTATGGGTGCAAGTGATATTGTCCACTCATCTTGACGTCTAACTGTGGAAGCCCCACACATCCCTCCAGCCCTCTCTTCCTCAGACAGATGAATCACAAAGGCCACACGTGAGGGTAGCAGAAACAAGAGGTAGAAAGAGACAAGGTTGCTCAGTGGCCTAAAAGAGAGAAGCAACCCTGGGAGAGACACTCAGACCTGTAGCAGCTTTTGCATGGGTGAGAAATATACTTGCTCTCTTTTTTAAGGTTTTATTTATTTATTTGTGAGAGCAAGAGACAGAGAGCACGAGCAGAGGGAGAGGAAGAGAGGGGGAGAGAGAAGTAGACTTCTTGCTGAGCAGGAAGCCCAAAGAGGGGCTCGATCTCAGGACCCTGGGATCATGACCTGAGCTGAAGACAGGTGCTTAACTGACTGAGACACCCAGGTATCCCAGAAATATACTTTCTTTATGTATATGTATATATGGCCACTCACATTTCAGAGTTTATTTGTTATACAGCATAGCTTAGCTTAGCCTCCTACAACTTTTTCTCACACACTCTTGGGTTTGAATGCTAATTCCATTGTTTATAAGCTATATGACCTGGAACAAGTCCCTTAATGAGCCTGATCCTTAATTCTTTGTCTTAAAATGGTAACAATATTTAATTGGGTATTCTTATCAAAATAAACAAACTAACGTGTTAACGGTTCTTTTTGCAATGTCTGAAACAGAGTAGGTACTCATAACTCATGGCTATTATTATTACTACAACGTCTAGTCTCTATGCTAAGCACAGTGGGAAATCCAAAAAAGTATAAGATGTATTCTCCCTTCCTTAAGGCAAATGGATGATTTGGGAAAATAGCCCATGCATTCAGGAGAACTTGACAAAGCCTTACAAGAGATTGTTGATACAACTGAACACACAGTCAGTGCTATTAGACCCAGGAGGAGGGAGTGTGGCAAGGACAGCAGAACAAGGTCAGGGACTACCACCCGACTCATCCTGAGTCATACAAGGACTTGTGCTTCTCGAGTCCTCTAAAGCAGCAGGTGCAAATGTGAGATCCTAAGTCCCCATCTGTGCCTGCCTGAGGATCTAGCTGGCACGGGATGGTGAAAATCTTTGGCCACGACTGGTTGATCTGATTAAAAGATTCACAAGGCCTGCACAGATGTGGACCTAAGGAAAGGAGAAGGCGGAGAGGTTTGGGAACCCTTCATGTGGCCAACCTGGTGGCAGTGGGATGGATCTAGGGACTTACAAAGCTCTTCCAGCCATAAGAGGTTAAACTGTGAGCCACAGCTATAGAAGTCCAAGATGTTTATGGCCCTTTGCTGAGCTGAGAAAATCATTCCTTCAGAGCTTAGAGTCCATATGAGAGAGCCAAGAATAGACTGGGCAAGAAAGGAGCCAGAAGAAGCCACTGAGTCATTAAGGATCAGGTTCCTGTTTTTATTAAGGGTCTGACAGATAAAACTCAGAAGCCTGGCCCAAAGCCAGGCCGCAGGGATGTGGCGTGGGTTGCCAGGTTAATGTTCAGAAGTTGAGAAGTTGTCAGAGCCTTCACTGGGTGATCGTAATTGCAAGCCAATTAAGTATGCATTACCGCATCTGAGGAAAAAAAGCAGGTTTCCCCCACCCACCAGCTCCCCATCTCTGTCAAAGGAAACTGAAAGCAAATTTATGACACACAGATTTGGCCAGAGCCTTAGAGACGTTCAAGACTTTGGGGCATGGAGCCTTTGTTTTCAGATCTAGAATGACTTTGTCAGATCTCTTGATACCATCTGCCCAAATCTCAGCCATCTGAGTAATTTTCTGTATGGTCAACTCTGTGAGCAATTCAGGCCAAAACCAGGGGCTGCATGGTGCCTCAGCATGGACCCATGTTTCAAAAAGCACTTTCTTTGTTCTCTTCAGACCATTTCTTCAAGCTACTGTGCAGCCCTATGCCTATGCTCCATGCTTACAGACTGGGAAACTGAAGCCAGGGAAGGGATTATCTGTGTGGGTCATCTCACAATGGTTTAGATGAGAAGCTGTGAATGAACCTGAAATAGCCTTTTTAGAGTAATATTTCACTGAGTTCCATGCAGCTGCTGATTTGAGACTTAACTTCATCATCTTTAAACCAGGGATGATGTGCAATAACAAAAACAATAAAAGAAAGAAGAAAGAAAGAAAGAAAGAAGAAAGAAAGAAAGAAAGAAAGAAAGAAAGAAAGAAAGAAAGAAAGAAAACTAGGGATGATGCATGTTTCATAGGTGCGCTATGGGGTTCCATGGAGGTTACCACTGAGGAAGTTATCCAGCTCAGCATACGTAGCACATAGCAAAAGGCCTTCAGGATGAATTTCAGAATCTGAAATATGAATTTCCAGGAAGGGAGCAGGACCACCCAAGGGAACAGTGTCATCCCCATGGCCACAGCTTCTTTGTCACATGTTGGTACTCTCCCTCTTTCTCTTTCCTTGCTGGCAGCCGCCCAGTCTCTCTGTGTCTCCCTGGCTTCATGTCATGGATGTGCTGGCTTGTGTTTGGGGGAGACGTTCCTTGATCCTTAGGAATGGATTTTGGAGTCAAAGAAAGAAAACCTTTGCCTTCACCTCGAAATGAGTCTAGAACAATGATTATAGGAGCTTGGGGAGTGGTCAAGGGCAGGTTAAGGTCAAGGACAGACCAGACCTCTGCAGCGCTAAAGGCAAACCTACACCTACAACCAGCATGGGAAACTTTGGAAGGGAAGCTCTTCCCTCTTAGCTTTCCTTCCCCCCTCTCCCATATAGCTTCTTATGACATTTTTGTGGGCAATTTTGCCCCTTTATTCAAAGCAGGATAAAGATGCTGGGGCTGGAGAGGACCATGCAGTGCCATCTATCCCCATCAACAACTCTTCTCCTCCCAGTTAACTTCTCATTTGCAACATGTGGATGATCACTCCCATCTGACAAGCTCTTTGTGCAGACTTGAGTTAATGCAGTACCTGACACATTCTAGGCCCTCGGTACCTGATTTTGATAATGTTCATGTGTTGGGTGCCACATGTAGTGCTGGACACTGTACATAGTAGGATTGCCCTGGCTCCTATTCTTAGATATCCTGTAGAGGTGACACAGCACAGATGCCTCACATCCACACGTCCAGTAATTAGGCTACATAGACCTGGATCCTCCTCATGTGATTTGGTCCTCTCCCCATGTTGCCCATGTGCTGTGGGATGAGCCCAAATTTGTCCCTCTTTAAAATGGAGACCAAGAATGTAACTCTGTGCCTCATGAGAAAGATCACCAGAGAAGTCACCATGTTTTATTACAGACTCATTGGGAATTAGTACCAATCACACCAAATGACCTATCCTAGAGATATGCAGTAAGATTTCTGGAGATAGGGAACTAATTAAACAAACAAAAATACATATCCTCACAAGAGATCAGGAGACTTCTGGGATTCTAGGATGCTCTATGTATTGAAATAGGTGATGGTTACATGAGTTATTCATTTTGAATAATTCATTGAGCTAACCATTTTTATTTTTTTGAGCTGAATATTTTAAAACAACGATTGTATTGAGATATAATTCACATATTTGTAATTCATCCATTTAAATCATACAATTCAATAGTTTTTGGTATATAGAAATATATACAGATACATAAACTCATTTATTATGGTCAATTTTAGTACCTTTACATCACCACAAAAAGAAACTGTACCCTTTAACTATCATCTTTCTGTAGCTCCCACCTACTCAGACCAAAGCAATCACTAATTTACTTCCTGCCTCTATAGATTTGCTGATTCCGCACATTTAGTATAAATGGGATCATATAATACGTGGTTTTTTGCAAGTGTCTTTTTTTCATTTTGCATAACATTTTCAAGATTCATCTGTGTTGTGACATGTATCAGTATGTATTTTTTATGATCAAATAATATTCCATTGTGTGGATATACCACTTTTGTTTATCAGTTCATCAGCTGACAGACATCTGGGCTGTTTCTACCTCAGGGCTATTATGAATGTGCTATAAGCATTAGTGTACAAGTGTTTGTGTAGACACGTTTCCATCTCTTGTGGGTATGCACAAAGGAGTGGAAGTGTTGGGTCATATGATAACTCTCTGCTTAACTTTTTGAGGAACTGCCAGAAAACAATTTCCACAGTGGTTGCACAATTTAACTTTCCCATGAGCAGTGTATAAAGCTTTTGATTGCTTCACATCCTCACCAATACTTGTTGTTATCTGTCTTTTTGATTATAGCCATCCTAGTGGGTGTGCGGTGGTATCTCTCACTGTGGTTTTCATTTGCATTTCCCTGATGACTAATTATGTTGAACAGTTCGATTTATGTACTTTTTTTTAACATACATCCTACTTTAAAACATAGTGTTCTTTTAAAACACACTTGGTCCTTGACCCTTGATACCTGTAACAGTTGCCTGCCTGGCCCTTAAAGAACAGATCTCTGGAGGCTGGAGGTTTTGTATCTCCCAAATGGAATTCACTTCTTGGGTTAACCAAGCCATCTTGGTACCAAGCTAGACTGGAACTCCTCTCCCTTCCAGCAAAAAATTTCCCCTGGATCATACATGGATGGGTGCTGAATGTACCTGTGTGTGGGTATATAGCTTTTCCCATACACTCAGGTAAATTCAGGTTGTGGAATAGAGTAGAAGGCTAGGATTCGGATGTAGGTTAGCCATCTAAAAAACCCTATGTGTGACTCACGTCCTTATCTTTTCATTAAGGCACCAAGTCCAGGGCAAGAAGATTGGTGTACTCAATCCAGACATGGGGCTTAAGAACAGAATCGTCTCTGGAATAGGTGAAGCGTAGCCCTTAACAACATGTGTTACTTCTCTTATTTTACACACAGGGTACCTGAGGCTTAGAGCAGTAATTAACCCAAGCCTTAGAGTAATTTAGACTGCACGTGTAGTCGGGGGGCTAGCCACTTCTGTGCATGCCTCTGATCACTTAGGCTATTCTTCCTCTGCTGATCAGTGGGCTGAGTTCTTCCTTTTCCTCTTATTGGGTATAAGATCTTAATGTTTCTAGCTTCATTCTGGCACTAGGTACCACTATTGTTTTGAAGGTTAAGGGAAGTGTGTTGGTTGGTTCTCCAGGAAGCAGAGGCTGAGGTGGAATTAGGAGTGCACAGGGGGCAGCCCAGGTGGCTCAGTGGTTTAGCGTTGCCTTCGGCCCAGGTCATGGTCCTGGAGACCTGGGATTGAGTCCTACCCATGTCAGGCTCCATGCAGAGATTCTGCTTCTCCCTCTGCCTGTGTCTCTGCCTCTCTCTCTCTCTCTCTCTCTGTCTCTGTCTCTCATGAATAAATAAATGAAATTAAAAAGAAAAAAGGAGTGCACAGGATTTTGAGGGGAGCATGTGTGAAAGAAGGAAAGCAAGCAGAATTGGGCGGGGGGACCCATAAGATGCACACCTAAAGTCTCTGCCAGCTCGATGGGGAGCTACAGAGGAAGGACTGCTCAACCGAGGATTCTCCCTCAGGGGAAAAATAATTGGGTCTTCATACAACCACCTCACTCCCGCCTGGTCCCTCCAAAGTAGTTGAAGTTGACCCTGAGGGAGCTAAAATCTGGCACCTGTTATCTAGGCACGCTCTTCAAGTCCTTTCTTAAAAGGGGAGCTGAGGAGTACATGTCCTCTTCTGCCAGGGCTCCAGGCAAAGCCAGACATTCATTTATTGACTGAATCATGAACTACAGACCTGGGATATAAACTGAAGAACAGGTGGATTCCAATCTCCCTGCCCTCTCTTTTTTGTGGGTCACCTCATGAGTGATGTGTCACTGAGCTGGAAGGACTCTGCAAGGTCTTTGGGCCTCAGTATTCAAGGACTTGGGGACAGATGAATTACCTCACATCCTTTGTGCTGTTACTGTAGCATGAATTCAGGTCTCTGCTGTGAGCCACAGTCACCATAGTCCTTCTCACCATGTTCAAACAGCCGCTTTCCCCAGTATCAGCCAGGATTCTGAGAATACCAAATCTTCTGTGGTGCTAGATTGCTAGTGCAATACAAAGGTTAATACAAAAGAAAATTCCAGTTCGCTTTGTCTTCCAGAAACTTCTTTTTGGGACAATCACATGCTATGCCAAATATAGAATGAATTACAATGACTTTCTGGGTTCTGTGATCCTAGGTTCCCAATTTCCCCTCTATAAAATGGGAATTACTGTGATTGCCTCCCTCCTCATCCTAAAAGGGCTGTAGAGACTTCAGTGGCATAATGGAGGTAGAAGCCTTTGAGCACCTCATTCCAAAGTTATCAGAGCATCTTTTGCCTAAGGCTCTTGAAACTTCTTAAAAGCACCACCATATTTTCATCAAATAAAAAATTGCCCAAGAGAGATCTCATTACAGCACTTGGTGGGAATCTGGCATTCATTCTCACATTCCCCTATGATCACAGTCTTACCACAAAGGGCATCTTTCTGCTGGTTTATCTGCAGAGCAGTCTAGGGCAGAAGGCAAAAGCACCAGAGTATCTTGCTCACCTCCTCCTCTCTGCTGGGGCCCTGGCTGTTGTTCCCCAGTGTGGTCCCCAACACTCTGGTCTCCTTGGCATGGTTATTCTGTTTGCCAAGCTAACTTTTATTTAATTCAATTTCTTACTGGAGATTCATTGAGAGTATTTTTGTCCACCGTTCAAACTCATGAGACTAGTATGTTACTGGGAAGAGCATGTCCAAGGTGCTGTGGGAACAGGGAATGCAGAAGACAAAGCCCGCTAACATGAGAAAGGACTTCCCTTCACTTCCTCATTTACAGGTAAAGCAGACACAGTGAGCATGTGCCCAGCCATGTGAGACTCGGTTCACCTGATCGAAGTAGCCTGATTCTTGCATCTAACATTCTAAAGTGAGGTGGACTCAGTTTACCTAATTGGAGTAGCCTGTTTCTTGCTTCTAAGGTGTAGAGTGAGGTGGAATGAACTTAGGTTTTAGAGTGATGGGCTCGGGCTCTGCCACTTACCGTCTGAGCTTGTGCAGGTGACTTAACCACTATGAGCCTCAGTCTTCTCGGCTATAGAGATAATAACTCCCTCCCTTCAGGAGTGCTCTGACCAGAGATAACATATGAAGAATGAATGAATCGTAAGAGACAATCAATAAGGGATAATTATTAAAATCATCACATTGTCTGCTAGAAATCAACAAGTAGTTATTGGATCATACTCTATCTATTCATCTGTTCAAACATCCTTTCATTCATATAACATTTCTGAACTCAGAGTTGTGTTGGACTCAATGAGAAGTCCTACCAAGAAATAGAAAGCAGTTTCCTTGAGTTCAAAAAACTCAAACTCAAGTAGCAAACAATAAACTAGAGAGGAATCAAATTATAAAATGGAAACCATCACACCTTCTTGACCATGCTGTTAAGAGTGGAGCGTATAGGCCTGCAGCCTCAGCCTCTGGCCCCAGGTGGGTTCACTTAACAGGTAGCCCAACTGGAGTTGTATCTTACACAGGGACATCGGCAGTCTGTGAATCTGCTATGAACCCATGAAGCATGAGTTTTAGGCCTCCTCATCTGGAAGAGCTTCTTCCAAGGTTCTGTACCTAATTTTGTTTTTCTTACCTATAGAGGGCCCCCCTAAATTACATAAACATCAAGCCCACAAATCTTTAATTATCCCTTATGGAGGATTGAGTTTTAAAGTCGGAAGGTAAAGTAGTAATCTACAGGTTCATGTCTCACAGCATGCTCTCGGAGAGTTGGGAGCACTTGGATGAGGTGAAGAATCAGGATACCTTGAGATCTGAAAGGAAGGTACAAATCAAGGCAAAACAAACAGTGGAGCAAGGATTTGAAAGCTGGAAGCCTCGTGGAGTGAGAGAAAAAATGAAAGGGGCAGGTGATGCGGGATGTGAGGGTAGAGAAGTATACTTTAAGCAAAATACTCATACAATGTTTACATTACATGTGCAAGAATAGTGTATAACGCATAATGGTGGAAACTTGTTTGGAGTCACACTGATCTGGGCTCTACTTATTTGAGTACTGTGACTTCTCAGACAGGTCAAGGAACATCTTAGAATTACTTTTTCAATTGTACATGTTAATAGTAATACTCATCTTGAAAGTACTTTTGAAATTTCAGATTACAAAATTAGGGAGATGTTTTGTGGAAATTATTTGTAAACTGTAAAGAGCTCTGTTTACCAATATTGGTTCTAATTCATTGTACTCATACTGCAGCTAGAATTTTCTTGTCACCCGGGCACTGAGGAGGTGGTATATATATATTTATATATATAAATTTTATTCTTGTCACCAACATGATAATAGTGGAAAGCACCCTTAGGGGGAAAAAAAAAAACAAACCCCAACCCCTAGTACTTCCAGAGTGAAAGCTCCAGCTCATTATGATTTTAAGCAATTCCCTAACTTCCCCAAGCCTCAGTTTCTCTATCTAAAGCATGGAAGTTCTTATACTTTGCCCTTAAACATCAATGAGGTAATATCTTGACCAAATTTATCTTTAAGTTCCTTGGGAGGAAACAAATGAAAACCATCCGATTCACTTTCTTTATTCTGACCTTTTCTAGAATGTGGAAAGGAGAATGCCTCAAGACTTTGAGGAAGCACTGAGTGCCACAGCCTCCTGTGGGCCGGACTGTAATGAGAACAACATTGGTTGAATGCTAGCTGTTGGACATACAGTTTTGCCTCAGTCCCCTAATGAACCTATATCCTTGCCATTATGGTTTGCATTACAGAGATGAGGAAAATGCGGCTGAGAATATTTGAGCAACTAACTACCTCAGTTACCACCTCTGGTAAATGGAAGAGCAGAACTTCAAACCCAGGTCAAAGCTGGAGCCTCCTTTTCCTGGTGTTCCCAAGTTGATTTTTAGCTCCTTTGTGTCTAGGGCAAAGAGGATTGAACCTATGTTCTACAGGGAGTCAGGCTGGTCACAGGTAAGATGACATGAGGCTAAGACTCTTGTAGACTCAGCAGGTTGTGAAATTGCTAGTTATTGTTTTTAAACCAGGGAGAAAGATTCCACACGTGCTCTTACAAAAGAAGTTGGCTTCCACATCTCATAGTTTTTGCCACCCTTGCCTTTTCTGGATCAGTGTCCAAAATAAAAGACTGTCTTCCCTATGTGCTATGGCTGCTTCTGGTAAGCTGTCTCTTCAAAGGTCTAATCAAGGAGGCCATCATGGTGCCTACATGTCACAGAAAGAATGGGGCCTCACATCTCCACAATGGCAGAAATGAGTTCAAAATCAAAGACTACCTCAGTTTTGGAGCATTTCCACTTGTGATGTTTGACATCCTTCAGACATGGTCTGAGACACTGACAGGACCAGCATCTTCTCAGCATCCTATTATTGAGGAATAACAAGGATGGGAGGAGTTCTCCTGCCACAGATACACCTGTGGTACTAACCATCCTTCCCACAGCCCTTAAGGCAGTGTCTCTTCTCCATCCCGTACACACCCCACTTGGTTCACAGGTCTCAACTATTAGATGAGTAATAAAATAGGATATAAGCCTCCCTTCTGGCCAATCCCAGAGCTAAAGTAACATGTTCAAACACCCTGTTATTATTATTACCAATGATAATAAGAGGAATAATGAGCAAGAAGAATTGCTTTTACTAAATAAATCAGGAAAATGCACTTTACAACATGTTCCAGAGACATGTCAAGAGGCTCTCTAAATGCTTGGATGATGTTGGATCATGCGTTGCTCACCATTATGAGGGAGTTTCTCTACAATTACTGGTCTCTTAACAGCAGGTTAGGACTCATCTTATAAATATATAATAACATAAACGGGCTTTCTGTCTATCCACTACTACATTATAAGTGTGTGTTTTCTTCCTATAAACCCCTTTTTTTAATAGGTGTGTTTTGGAAATGATACCATAATTGTAGCCATTTAAAGACTAAGATATTTAACCTTGATCTGTTGCTATTTTTCTCAATTTTGGAATTAAGAGGGAAATCGTAGTTTCCTTAGCTCTATAGCCTTCTCTAGGGTCAAGTGCTCTGAACATGCCAAGCATACAGTAAAGGTGCCCAATAAGTGTTTTTTTTTTTTTTTGAGTGAATGAATAACTACAGAGATCTTATGGGTCAGCTGCATTGCTCCCTTGCATCCTAATGGGGCTATATCTGAAACTATCCTAGAATGGTAGCAATAATAATGTAGGGGAGTGACACCTGACTGGCTTAGTTGGTAGAGTATATGACTCTTGATCTCAGGGTTGTGAGTTCGAGTCTCATATTAGATGAAGAGATTACTTAAAAATAAATTTATTTATTTATTATTAAAAAAATTTTTTTTTGAGAGAGAGAGAGCACATGTTTGCAGATCAGTGAGGGCAGAGGCAGAAGGAGAGAGAGAATTTTAAACAGGCTCCACACCTAGGATCTCACAACCCTGAGATAATGACTCAAGCCGAAATCAGGAGTTGGACACTCAACCAACTGAGCCACCCAGGTGCTCCAAAAAGAAAGTCCTTAAAAAAAAAAAAATAATGATAATGTAGGAGAGCACACAGCCTGAGAGCAAATATGTCCACAGTTGGATTTCAGTGTTTGGTTAAGGGCTACACAGTCTTCAGTGTGCCTAGTATATTTGATGCCTGGAATAGATCAATTTATTATTCACTCCTCCCTATTTCCTCAAAATTATTTTCTATAATAATCATTTTCTTGATTAGTTCTACAGTTTTAAAATAATAATTTAAAAAAGATAAACAATAATATTAAAGATATCCAAATTTAGGAAAACACTTTAGGCATGGTCCAAAATGAACTGTTACCAAGGAAAATATTATACCCTGCAGTTCACACTCTGTTCTAGTGTTTTAGAATTTAAACCCAAATAAGATTCTGAGTCCTTACTGCCTCTACATTCACTGCACTGTTATCTTTTCCAATGTCTGGGTTTTTTTTCACCACCATCAAGAAATTCTCCAGATCTCAGTGGACACTGTCTGGGTGCCTCACAAATTTAACTCAATTCTGATGCTGTCTACCTGGATACAGTGTCAGATCCCACAGGTAAGGGCTCAGTCGTACAGCACTCCCCACATTTCAGACACCAATCTCAGGTTCAGGTTATTACTTGTGCTTCTAACCAATCAGCTATAAATCAGAGGTACCTATGACCCACTCCTTGGGTTGATTAATTTGCCAAAGCAGCTCACAGAACTCAGGACACCAGTTGTTGTTGTTGTTTTTTGTTTTTTGTTTTTTTTTTTACTAGGTACCGATTTATTACCAAGGAGATTACATTGAGTGAGGTCCAGAAGGGTCTTGAACACTAGAACTTCTGTCCCAGTGGAGTTTGGGAAGTGCCATCTTCCCAGCTCACAGATGCATTCAGTTCACCAACCTTGGAAACTCTCTGAATCCTTCCTTTTGGTTTTTATGGAGGCACGATTACATAGTCGTGATTGGTTAAATCAGTGGCCACTGGATAGTCTTCAATCTTCAACCTCACTCCCTCCAGGAAGGTGTGGGACTGGAAGTTCTGACACTCAAACCTTGGTTGATTCCTCTGGCAACTAGCCCCCATCCCTAGGGACTTTCCAAAAGTCACCTCATTAACATAAGCCCATTTGTGGTGGAAAGGGGCTTGTTATGAATAACAAGACACTCATTTCACCTTTATGGCTCTGAAGTGATTTTAGGAACTGAGGACAAAAGATCGAATATTGTAACAAAAGATGTTCCCATTGCTCTTATCACTCAGGAAATTCCAAGAGTGAGAAGCTGAGCCAGGAACTGTGGACAAAGACCAAAATATATATGTATCACCCCGTTTATTTCAAATCGGCTATATAAATGTGAGAAGATATGATACCACAGGGAGCGAAGATATGAAGTGAGTCTGGAGGAGAGTTCCAACAATTCTGAACCACTATGCCCTGGAAACATACCCTTGGAAACAGAGTCCTTTAGTGAGTCCTCAGGGGTAGGGTGGGTCAGGGAAACAGGACTACGTAACTGGGAGTTCTTGAAATTAACTACTATATGGAATACAATGTTCACTAAAATGGGCTAATTTGAGTCATGTAAGTGTGTATCTGTATGTATAAACTCAACAGTAATCATAGCAACTATTTAAAACTGAGACCAATATAAGGTTTGATGGGGCAGGGAGCATTTTTTCAATGACTTTGTTTAGAAGTGCAGGTACATGTCAGGTCCATGATTTCAGTTTCATTACTGTTTTTAAATTCTCTACAGAAAATGCTCCTCATTATTGTCTCCTTGCAAGCAGTCCATCCTCAGACAACTCATACTAAAGGAGCTAGGGAAGACAAGTGTGACCTAGCTGCAAGGCCTACTCGTAGAGGAGAGGTGCTCTTCTCAGCACTGCAGGGCCTTCACCTCTGCCAAAGCAATTTAGTAGTGAGTCTGATGTCCTTTATTCAAGGGAAAATAATCCAGGGATTAGGGAAGTATAGTGCCTCACAGGCAGGGGGATACTTCCTGAGGGATCTGGGACAAGTTTGAATTTTATAGAGCCTGAGAAGAGACAATGCAGAAATGGCAAGACTGGTTAGCAGGTCCTATTTTTCAGAGTAAGATGAGCTAGCTAAAGCTGAGCTGGAGGACTGTGATTGGAGTATGTTACCTCCCCTGCCCCCATAGATGTTTCCTGAAAGTACAGGCTGACTTAGGTTTAGATTTGTGACCTGGTCCGGGCCACTGCAGTGGCCTCCATTATGTGGGTCCAGACATATGAATTAACCTTACCACCTCTCACATCGGTCTCTCTGCCCAGGGAGCTCATGTTTGAGTCCAGTAGGGTTGAGGTAGCGGTAACAGAAAGCGCCACTAATTAAACCCTGTGAGATTGTCGGGTATGACTAACTCTGTTAGGAGGTCATTCTAGACAGAGTATTACCCCAAAGTAACAGGACTAATTTTGCCCCCTTGCTATATATAGAATGTCACGTGGCTGAGGACCTGCTGTACATGCAGTACCCAGTGCCCAGCAGAGGGTGACAAGCTCAAGAGCAAATAACCAGGTAGTAGCTGACCACAGCAGTGACCTGGTAGGCACTCCTGATGAAGTATTGGCTACATGTCTAATTATAATGTTAAGTAAGCTTTCTGTGTTGAGGAGGAAACACCCTCTCCTCTTCAAGATTCTTTTAGCTGGTCTAAGAATTAAATTGACTTGAGATGTTAGCAGGAAAAAATCAAATTTAATTACATATGTACTAGGGTTCCGTAAGAATATGAGGTCCACAGTCAGTCAGGCAGTTGAGGCTTACATGCCATCCAAAATTAAGGAGAAGGGATAGGCGGCTGGGACTTCAAAGGGAAGGAAAACAATTCACAGGAAGATAAAAAAGGCCAAACGTTTGGTAAACAAATGTTTGTTGGACTATGCAGAAACAATGGGTCCCAGAGAGGAATTTTAACAAACAGACTTTGCTAAGTTCCTGTCTGCCACACCTAGTTCATATTATTCCGTCGTTGTCTGTGGTAATAGCTGCCTTCCTGGAGTAGGTCCTCCAAACAAATTTTTCGGGACAGTTAGCGGGGAGGTCACAATGTCTTCTTGAGTCTTGTTTCTTAAAAATAATTAGCGTAAAACAACCCACATGCCATGGACACACACTTTGGGGTGGCAAAATTTTCCCCTACTCTTCTTAAAAGCAAGAACTTTTACAGACTTTACCTTGTGTTGGTCTTCCAGTAACTCTGTAAGGTGGATACCATCACTACCAGCCCTACTTCATGGCTTACACACTCCGTCTGATCTGGAGAGAATGATCACTTCTCCCAAGGTCATCCAGCAGAGACTTGAACCCTGATCTCTAAGCTTTTGTTTTTCTGAGTGACCCTTATGGCCTTGGGCAGAGCTAGCAAAGAAGGAACCATGAAATGTGCACTAAAAATTTTGATATCATGGAACTTCAGAGGCCAGAAGTGAAAAACTAAGGCTTCTTTAAAAAATTTTTTTTTAAATCTTCATATTGAGGTATAACCTCATACAATGAAGTACACAAACCTAAGTGTACAGGAGATGACTAAGTGTTGAATCCCATCTGGATCTAGATAGAAAGCATTTCTAGCACCTTAGCAGGTTTCACCCTTCAGGCAATCCCGGCCCTCTCCAAAGATAACCCTTCATTCTGATTCTCTCTCAAGAAATTTTTTTTTTCTCTTATTCTGGCATTTACTATATCAAACAACTTACAAGGCTGATATTTTTCACAACATTAATTATTTTTGTAATTAACTGAGCAAAAGTGACACATCCCATTTTAAAACGTTTGTCCTTGTTGCCCTTCCTTCTGGAATAAGCTGTCCCCAGATATTTACCCGCTTTGCTCCCCAAATTCCACCTCTGTCATGTCTTTACTCAAACCCCTTCTTCTCTGTGAGACCTCCTCTGAGCAGACTACATAAATTGCAACTCCTGATCCTGCATGCCACGTTCTACTCTCTGTTTTATTTTACTCCACAGCACTTCCCACTACCTGACATCATCTACACTTTCCTTACTTGCTTATTCTCTACCTTACCCAGACTAGAATGTAAGCTCCTTGAAGTCAAGACTGTTGGGCAGTTCTATTTGCTGCTGGATATCTGCCCCCTCCAACAGTATCATCAGGAACGTAGTATCTGCTCAGTAAATATTTGTTTGAAGACACGAATATCCTGTATCTGAACCAAAAACCTGAAGCAAATGACTGAAAACTTAGTCTGAACTTTCACTTCTAGTTTGGGAAGTTAAATGTACAGTTACATACATTTGATTGAGAATTACAAGCTCATTCTTCAGTAGGTTACTCTGAGTTACAAATGTGAAGAAGAAAGCTCAAGGAAAGATCAGGGTCTTCAGATCAGATGGAATCGCGGCTCTGCCATTGTCTAGCTATATGAACTTGTGCAGGTGTGTATATTACTGTGACCCTCAGTTTTCTTTTTGTTTGAAAAATGAGGATGATCATGGCTGTTTCATAGGATGCTTGTGAAAATTAGGCAAAGCATTGTTGAATAAATAGAAGCTATATTTATTACACTCTTCTCAGTCATATTAATGCTACATAATTCAAACTGAGTAAGGAACTTGACACGAGTTTTATCCCCATGCCTGCAGCTCTAAAGAAGTGCATTGTAAATGAGCAATTATATTTTTTAAAGTTCCTTAAACCCACACTCATCTCTCTGGTTACATTCCATATTACTGTGTTAAGATAGGAGTTAAAAGTTCTAGGGGATCCCTGGGTGGCTCAGTTGTTAGGTGCCTGCCTTCGGCCCAAGGCATAATCCTGGAGTCCCAGGATCGAGTCCCACATTGGGCTCCCTGCATGGAGCCTGTTTCTCCCTCTACCTGTGTCTCTGCCTCTCTCTCTGTGTCTCTCATGAATGAATGAATGAATGAATGAATGAAGAATTAAGAGTTCTACAACCGGATGCCTTTAAGATATACCTGCCAATGGAAATTTCTCACAAAAATGGTGGATGCAAACAAGGCCCTGCCATTTCTTGAAGATTCTCTTCAGATTTATCTTCAGGCCATGTGACTATTTACTGCTTTTAACCTTGCAGGAAGGTGTTTTTACCCACAGACTCAGGATCCAGCATGATTAGATGGCTTGGGAGGTCTTTCTTCCAAGACACCCCAGGCAAGAAGGAACCAGGAGAACACTCCTATCTAGTTGTTGTAGATGCTTAGAATTCCACTATAACTTTATTCCTTGGTGTGGCTCTTTTCTTTCTTCATCTGCAGGAGGTTATCAGTCATTTATGCCTTCATGTAAATGCATTTTCCAGCTCCTTTCATAAAAGCAAGGGAGAGGAGGGGAGGGGGAAAATAAGAGTGAGAGGTAACTAAGGAAAAGGTGCCAACTATGAGGGGAAAAACTACTGAAAGAGATTCAACCTGAGAGCTGCCAGATTGATTTCTTATAGATCTGTTTTGAGTCCAGGAGTGAAAGTCTTTGCTCTGGCTAGACACACAGCCCTCTCTGTGAACCTGTCAGCATTTTTTATTTCATGACTGCTTAGAAGAGGCTGCTGTCCACTGCTTACTGTTAATTGATACTTTTCTCATATTCAGCATTTCTCAGAGACTGGGACTCCAAGGGAAGCCTGGGAGCTGAAGAAGCTGTGTTCACAAACTGAGGCCATATGCAAAAAAACAAACAAAGCAAAAGATGGAGGAAGTTGCCACTGCATGTGAATCTGACTATCCCTACTGCAACTTTTTCTTTGTGGGTGATTAGATTTCAGTGGAACCTGAAGACTTGGTTTCCATCTGTAGCTGCATGGAGTACATAGTGCAATTGAATGTCATGCACTAAATACTCTGATCAGTAATTCATGACTTTATTCAATAAATATTTCCTGTGTGATTGTTACATGTAAAACATAGGATAGAAAGCTACTTCGGTGAACAAGACAGACAAGGCCCCCCATGCCTGGAATTTGCATTCCTGAGGGTGGGTGGGGGGAGAAAGACAGCAAAAAAGTAAAAATAAATGAGAAAATTGTAGATTATGATAGTGTTATAAAGAAAACAGAGTCTTATGACAAGAGAGCCTGTGTGTATTGATGATGTAGGCTAGTCAGGAAAATCCTCTCTGAGGACAGGATATTTGAGGTCAGGCTTGAATTCTGAGAATAGTGCAGATGTGTGTATACAGGGAAATGGCATGTTCAAAGGTCCTGAGACAGGAATAATTAAGCCCTTGAAAGATCAGTGTGCTTAGATCACAGAGAGAGAGACTGGAAGAAACAAGAGATGAGGTGGGGGTTGGGGCTAGACCTCATTGGCATGGGAAGGAAAGTTCATGATGGAGAAGACAGTGGTGATTTTAGAACAGACACATGGCATGATGTTACTATTGCACTGAATTTTTTTCAAGATTTTATTTATTTGAGAGAGAGAGAATGTGAATGGGGAGGAGTAGAGGGGAGTGAATGGGATAAGAATCTCAAGCAGATTCTGTTCTGAGGGAAGAAACCGATACAAGGCTCAATCCCATAACCCTGAGACCAGGACTTGAACCAAAACCAAAAGCAGGATGCTTAATCATCTGAACCACCCAGGTGCCCCACTATTCCACTGAAATATTCTAATTGCACAATGAGATTAGAAGGAAAATTTACTCTAGTTAACTGTTTCTGTGTTTCAAAGATGCTTGCTAAGTATCTGTTGAAAGGATGAACTCAAACAAAGGAAGGAATCACAGAAGAGAGCCAAAGGCTGGTAGAAAGGAGAGAGGCCTTCATCTGGAGCTGGAAGAGCTTCTCAGCTGGTTATATGACCCTGGACAATTCATGGAACCCCTTCAGATCTCAGTCTTGTCATCTGTAGACTGGGGTAAGCAGTCCCTGAACTGCTCTTGTAAGGTGTGGGGAGAATTGAAGGAAAAATGTAAAACATACGTATAGGAAGAGTGATGCGGGCAGCCCTGGTGGCACAGTGGTTTAGTGCCGCTTGCAGCCCGGGGTGTGATCCTTGGAGACTGGGATCGAGTCCCACGTCGGGTTCCCTGCATGGAGCCTGCTTCCCCCTCTGCCTGTGTCTCTGCCTCTCTCTCTCTCTGTGTCTCTCATGAATGAATAGATAAAATCTTAAAAAAAAATGGAAGAGTGATGGATGATAATGGAGGTAGATGAGGCGGTTTTTGGTCAAGCTAAGCCACAGTGGGATGCTTTGATTTTAACTTTGAATCCTTGATACTCATGAACTATCTTCCAGCTTTTTTTGGAGTATATTATACTTCTCAGCCTTACTCCTGTCAGGTGGGTGGCTTACAGTCCTGCCTTTGTTTATCCTTACGACCTCAAGAGAGAACCCCGAGCTCCTGTACACAATACAAATCTCTTGTCCTTGTCCTGGCAAAATGCTTTCAGAGATATTATCTTATTTGGGGTGGGCAACTCTGTAGAGGAGACAGTTCAGGTTTGATTTTCTGAACTGGACATACACATCTACCCTGTCTCTCTTCACACGGCTCATGTCCATTCTCAGCTGTGTCTTTCCAGGTTAACGGGTCCTAAAGTTTTTTGTTGTTTGTCTTATTAGAGAGACTAATCCTAGCTAGGGTGACAGGTGTATATTTTCTGGGAAAGAAATTCTGTAAGCCCTCCCTAAGTGTTCCTGTGTTTCACAGCTTGTCAGGCAGCCCTTTTCTCTAATCTGAATCCTTGTGGCTGTAACTGCAGCCCTTGCAGAGAGGGGGGCCAGAATGTGTCTTCAGATGCCTCTGGAATAGCATAGTCTTCTGGCACCAGGATGTTTGTATTGACTCAGCCTTGCAGATTGTCAGAGTAGGAAGGAGTCTTGAAGATGAGCAGTCTCATCTTCTTGTTTTACAGATAAGGAACCTAAGGCCTGTCACAACACAGCCTCTGTGTGGCACACTCACAGTTAGAACTGGTCATGGCACTTTTGTACACCACACGCATAATACTTCCTCCCCAAGCCACCAGGATCAGTGGCTAATGACCTAGCAAACTTCCAATGGCAATAGCATAGTATAAATGAGACCCGTTTTGCTGGAGAACTGAGATGATCCTTCTAGATGCCTGCTAGCGGAGGGCTTCAGAATGAGGAAACAGAAGAAAAAGCCAATGGGAGCATAAACTATTGGGAGGCATCCTTGGGGCTGAGAAGCCTGCTTCCCGGGGATGTGGTGCCATGCAGTGGAAAAGAAAGTCTCTGGACTCAGGCAATCTTATTCAACACTTGGCTTATTTACAAACTAGCATGTCCTTATCTGGGCCTCAGTGTTCTTGGCTGTGAATTAGGGATAAAAATCATGGAGTATTTTGAAGGATTAAATCCACTTCTGCACGATGCCCCGGCTCCCTCTATAATTTGGGTTGTGCCTTTCCAGCTTCCAGCCAGGGTTGGGGTTTGGAATAGATGGACTCAGAAGACCAAGAGGGAAAGAAAGACATCTTAGTTATCAAATAGCTTTCACAAACCACACTTTGCTGAGCTATTTTCAATGAACCAGACACCCTTGAATTATGTTACCCTTGAAATCCAGAGAGGTATGAAAATCAAGGGAGAACATGCTGGGGACAAGCTGCTTTTTGGTTCTGCCAGTTCAAGCTCCTGTGGAAAGTAAATTCATGAAGGATGCTTGACTGAACCTCAAGCCTGGCTGGCTTCCCCGCCCACCGCAGGAGCTCAGCTGGCCAGACAGCCCACAGGAGGAGAGCCGAGGACGCCTCCACCACCATCTCTCAGGCGCCCGCTTCCATGGCTACCCAGAGCCAAGATGGGCTAGGGGAGACGGGGTCACACTGCACAGGAGGGTTACCACTCAAGTCCTTGAAATATTCATATGCCAGATGCTCTGGTTTCCCAAAGTTCACTGGTCAGTTGAGATTTACTAGCATCCCTGATCAGGAGATACAGGGATAATAGAAACTGAAGAATTTTTATGAATGCTTTGGTTTTCTCCTGGTGGAGGTAGCCAGGGGACCTGCCTCCAGTCACTTTCTGTAAGGCCATATTAAAATGAATTTGTGTTCCCGGAGCATACATTTATTTTGTGAAGGGTGAGATAAGGGTAGACGAGAGGCCTGTGTTGAGGGCAGTGGGGAGCATTTACCCTTATATTGGGTGAAATGCCCATCTTCTGACTTAGGGTTGACCAGTTGGCTTCTTTGTTTCTGGAACCTTGGTGTGAGCAGGTGGAAATGACAAGAGAGTCCCCAAAGCTGCATTGCATGGCTCTCAGTCTCAGTTGCTAACCGTGCAGCTTCTGCCATCTTCCATCACTCATGAATGAGCACGGGGAAAAGAGAAGTTCATTTTTCCCTAAGAAGTTCCCTGACCAGGCCGTAGGCTTTAAAGGGATATACAGATCATTGTGAAGTGACTGAGAATCTGCTTTTCTCTCCTCTTCTCTTTACCTCTTTATGTTTTGAATCAGTGGCACTCACTCTAGTAGGTTGCTTGACACTTCCATTCCCTCACCCCGTGCTTATAACAGATAAATTCACATAAACAGTGTAGGGGGAGAGAGATGGGGGGGGGGGGGGAAGAACATTTAAAGATATTAAGAGAAAGCATCCATACTTCCTGGGTGTTGAATTCACATGGGAAGCAACCCCATTTCCCCCAGGCCAGTTTTTGGGTGTGTCTTCCCTGGGTGAAAAGTTAGGGTTTTTTATTTTGCTATAACAAAATCAATGCCCCCTTCTTAAAGAAGGAGCAAGGGCTATTTAAGACAGCCCAGTGGAGACTAAGGTGAGGGTTTTGTAAACAACCTGGAGTCGACAGAGGGTGATGGATAACTCTGCATTAAGTTTGCAGTGGGATCTTCTGCCCCTCCTGTTCCCTTCTCCCACCCTTCTTCACCTTCTGTGTATCACCGGTTCCACACTGGCACCAATGTATGTGTCTCCCTCCGGTGATTCAAGGGGTATGAGATGGTGGGAGAGTCCTTAGAGGAAATTTAACCCCGAGACCCTTTCCACCAGAGAGGCAAGGCATTGTCTAAACAATCTGTCACATGAAAGATCGGCCTCTGTCCTCTGTGTTAGGGAGTGCTAGCTTAGCATCGTCTGTAAAGGGGATGAGAAATCCCTTTTATCTTGGCCTGTTTCTTTTAAGCAGTTCTATCACTCTCAGAATACCTTTCTGGTGAAAATATTCTGAATGCCCACTGCCTGCTTCCTACACATTTGCAGAAGGGAGGACGCTTCCCACATCTCACCCCACCCTTGCTAAGTAGTTGCTTGTCTACTGGCCCAGAAAAGTGGGCCATAAGCTGGACTGAAAAACAAATTACACATTTCATTTGACTCCCAGAGTAGAAAGGACAGGGCTGACCTATGTTTGCATGGACAAGTGCTTTCTGCAAAGTTGAAAGGTAGTGTGGCAGTAGAAGACCAGAGCCTTAGAAGTCAGGATTGAGTTCAGATCCTATTTCCACTACTTAAAAAGCGGGGTGCCTATAGGCAAATGATGCCCCCTTTCAATATTTTCCTTGCATATTTGTTGTGAGGATTACAGATATTGTGTGCTAAGTGCCTGGAACATAGCATACTAAATAAATGATAATTACAGTAATCTTCCTTGAATTACTTGTAACACAGTCTTCTACAGGTCATTATTATATTGCATGTGCTATTAATTAACTCATTTAGGCAGTTAATCAGTAAATATTGACTTATAAAAAATTATTGAGCAATGATGAGATTAGTAGTAAAGAATTATGTCAGAAACCCTGAGCTTAAAATTTCAAATGAAAACATGAAACAGTAATCATTTGATTCCTACTATGGTAGTCTCCAGTGCAACTTGCTTCAAAGTGAGGGTTCCGGGAAGGGCACAGGAGGTAGCTGGCTCTCCTCTCTGGATAAAGGTCAGTCAAGCACCTTCCATCTATTGGTCATTTGTTTCAGATACGCATCCTGCACTCTAGTAGAATCTAAGTTTCTTGAGAGCACGATCTGTGGAATCACTGCTTACAATTAATTCAGTGGCCACTAACTGCCTGGAAAAACTGCTTTGTTTACTAATAGTTGGCTAAGCAAGCTCAGAGCTGTATTTGGGTCTGCCAATCAAGTCAGAGCCTTCATCAGAGAATTTAAGGGGATGAAAATTGAGGTTTGCAAGGAAGCTGTCCATGGGACATGGACACTTTTGTCTTCTAGTGTGTTCATTTTTAAATATCTTCAGAGAGAAGAAGGAAGGAACATGGGGAAGGAGGCTCAGTGCTCACTGGGGGTCCTCTGCATTCTGGTCCTCTGAAGATCTTGAGTGCTTTATTGTGAAGAGTGGGGTCCTGAGTTCCAGGTTCTCATTCTGTCTCTAACCTCATCTTCCTGAGCCTCAGTGTTCTGGTGTGTAAGACGAAGGGTTGACAAGGTCATTGCTAAGATTTCTTAACAGGGCAAATAGCTTACTTCTCATGGTTTATGTTGATGAAAAGTGTAGTTTTGGAGTTACTGATTGACTTCTTCTACTATAGATTCCAGTGTGTCAGAGGCTTCCAGACAATGTGTGCCTCTCAGGGAATTACTCTGCCATTTTCAAGTCAAGCCCTGGATGTTAATGATATCACAAGGTCAGGAATTCATGGGCCTCTAGCTTATTATGTTTGACTGTTCAATACTACATAGTGGGCCAGCAACTATGGTGCTCTCCAGGACTGACCAGGGAGGAATTAGTGTCCTGCTTAAACATATTATGGTCTGGAGCCATCCAATGTTTCATCTCTTCTAGGGAAGCCATAATTCACCACTTGTGCCATGGTTCTTTTCATTTGTCTGCAGATCCCCAGATATGTAGGAATCAAGTTGTTACCTTATCTTCATCACTACAAAGTCACTGGAATTGCATACATTACACATGCCTCCAGGAAGAAGATACTACTTAATGTTTGCTTTTCAGTCATTCATTTCATAAACGTCTATAGAGCACCTATAGGTGCTGTGCTAGGCATTAGCAATTTAATCATGAACAAAAACCAAACAGCCTCTGCTCTTTAGGACTTTACAACCCAGTGGGGAGGCAGATATTCATACAATACTCAAACATTCAAACTACTGCATGCTTTACTTCCAACTCAGTGAAGTGTTATGAAGGAAGGGAGACTGTTCTGTGCAAGTGTATGTAGCAGAGACTGCTTGCTGATGGCCTCTTCAAAGCCTAGTCTCCTCTTTACTCATTGAATCCCTGTTTGGTTAGAGGAGACAGTAGGGCCAATTGGAATTTTACTTTTCCTAGCCTCTCATGAAGACAGGCGTGGCTGTTGAGTCAATTTGGTGCAATAAGGTAGAGTAAAAGTTCTGGAATGGGACTTCTGGGAATTCTCTCTAATAGGGAGTAGGTGTTGTGAGGTCCAGAGCTCTGGAAAGCCCTTTGACAAACCTGAGGAAGAGGGATCTGCACCAGTAGGCACAGTAGTGCTGTTACCAGTCTTGGTTGCCTGTGTCTTTGCTGTTTGTTTCATTAGAGAAAAGACCCCCACTCCCACCCCGTTGATTGTTGCCCCTAACTCATCTTGTTTAAATCACTATTTGGAGAACAGGGGTCTTTACTGCTTAGAAGTGAATTAAATTCCTAGCTGATACAGCATTTAACACAGAAATCTGGCCCAGGTTGGGAGGGTGTATGAGGGGAGGGTGGCACATACCAAGGATGAGTGGGAAGTAGCAGGGAGAGATATTGGAGAGGATAACTGTGTTTGGAGGAGGGATCAGCCCAGGAAGAGGCCCCCAGGGGAGAGGAAGCAGAGTGTGTTCAGGAACTAGAGGCCAATGCAGGTAGGATGCAGAATCTGAAGGAAAACATTGGAGGGGAATGAGACAGGGAGATGGGCAGGGGCCACACCACACTGGCCTCTGGACATTTTCTTGAGAGCAATAGGAACTCCTGAAGAGTTAGAAGCAGAGGGGGATATGATCACTTTTGGAGAGGTCATCTTAGCAGCAAGAAGCAGAAAGGAGCAGATGCTAGGAACTAGTTTCTTTACTTTGCAGCCCCTAGATGTCATAGATGCAGATTGTAGCCTGAATGAGAATGGTAACAGTTGAGAAAAGCCAACAGCTCTGAATGACATTCAGGAAGCAAAAATAATAATAGCCCTTGGAAATCAATTGAAAATGCAGAAGGGAGAAGGAAGATAGATTTGGGCTCAGACTGTCTTGGTTAAGTTCTGGCTTTATCATTCACCATGTCTGATCTTTAATATATCATGTATTTTTAGTTTTCTTATATGAAATATGGATAATTGGGCAGCCTGGGTGGCTCAGCAGTTTAGCGCTGCCTTCAGCTCAGGTAGTTATCCTGGAGTCCCAGGATGGAGTCCCACATCAGGCTCCCTGCATGGAGCCTGCTTCTCCCTATGCCTGTGTCTCTGCCTCTCTCACTGAGTCTCTCATGAATAAATAAATAAAATCTTAAAAAAAAAGAAAAGAAAGAAAAAAAAGAAATATGGATACTGTTTCCAGGGAAATGTCCCCCAAATAATACCCAACTCTGAGATTTGCTGGGGATTTAGTAAGATAGCATATGTAAAAGTACTTTAAAAAATATAGTGTTGGGCAGCCCCAGTGGCTCAGCGGTTTAGCACCGCCTTCAGTCCGGGGCCTGATCCCAGAGACCCGGGATCGAGTTCCGCACCGGGCTCCCTGCATGGAGCCTGCTTCTCCCTCTGCCTGTGTCTCTGCCTCTCTCTCTCTCTCTCTGTGTGTGTGTCTCTCGTGAATAAATAAATAAAATCTTAAAAAAATACGTAATGTTACACATATAAATGTCATGCTTTCTACTAACAATAATTAAAATGAGAAGAAATATTTGGACCATCTCAGCCCTTGGTAGCAAAAGTTAATAATAGTAGTTACCATCTACTGTGCCAAGACATTGTGTACTTTACAAATATTACTGATTTTAAACTTCACCACCATCTTTAAGATAGAGATCACTGGCCCAATTTTTCAAGTGAGAAAATTGCAAATTAAAAGGATCAAGTAGTTTCCAAAGTCATATACTTAGCAAATGAGAGAAGCAGCATTTGAACTAAGGCTGTCTGGCGCCAAATTCTCCAACAGATCATGTTCCTGGTAGTACTACCTTGTCTCTGTGTGTGATATCTTCATTTCTTCTGTGATCTGTATTTACAATTTATTTTCAAATGACAGAGCTGTGTTTTCCAGATAAAATAGATGTTGCTAAAAAAAAAAAAAATAGATGTTGCTGGCATACTTGTGAGACACATAATATGTATATCAAATTGTTACTCAAAGTAATATGTTCTTACCCTAACTTCATGTGGCCTTTTTTTTTCTTCCTAGAACTTAATAAAATCACTTGCTATTGTACTATGTATCTACTTAATTACTCATTTATGATCTGGTGGTTCAAGTGGACACTTCCTGAAGGCAGGGGTTTCATCTGTCTTGTTTCCCTCCTATATGAGCCAGGGTTTGGAACAGTGGCAGGCACAAAGTGGGCAACCTGTATAGATTTGTTGAATAAATATATGAATAAGATTTGAAATGGCTCATGTACATTGCTTTATCCTGTCTCCTATCTAATGACCGCAAGAATGGAAAAGCTGACCGAGTTAGAGGAGCCCTTGAAAGTGTGAAGAGTCTATGAGTGGTTTTTCAAGGGGGGGGGGGCAATTTTGAATCCCTTTGTGAGTTTTTTTCAAATCAACTGCCTATTCATTCAATTCTCCATTCTCCCCTTTCTTTCCCACCCTTCTTTCCTCCTCTAGTGGACAGGAGTTTTCTGAGGGCAGGGACCTCACCTTAGTAGTCATATTTGATATTGCACACCCAGATACAAGAATAGTGAATTACAGGTTCTTGGTCTCTTTACCATACGCTGCCATGGCCTGGCCCACAATAGCTCAATCTACAGGTCCTTGAGGGCCAAAATATCCTGTCTCAAAGCTGGCTCGAAGGCAGAGTCAGATTGGGGAAGTTGGGGATCTCTCCAAACAGAGCTGATAATATTAACCATGCAGGGCCAAGAGGCCAGGGAAGACTAGCAGCAAGGTGAGGAGTAGGGGAAAGTCTGTTCTGGCAGAGGGACAGCTGCAGGCACAAGAGGTCCTACCATTGTTGTCACTTAGGAGTGACAGAAATTCGGCTATTCATAACTTCTGCTAATAGTTAGGGATCCATAGATTAGAAGGGAAGGGATTAAAATAGAATTCAAACCAGGTTTGAATGTCTCCTCTGTCACACACAGTCATTTTCTTAGCTTACCCAACCTTAAGCACTTCCTCTGCAAAATGGAGACAATGATACCTCAACCTACAACTTACCTCATTGAGTTGCTTTGAAAATAAAGTAAGATAATGTAAGAACCTAGCACAGTATTGACACTTAGCAGCACTGGAAAAAAATTATTGTTAAATTGTCTTACAAATTATAAAACACTACACTCTTGAAAGGGATTATTAGATACAGAATGGGAGGCTCCCCAGAGGTCCTGGAAGGGACCCCTCCCAAGCCTCACTCCCAGGGCCCTACCCAGATGCTTGACATTCCAGCCTCTGGCCCTTTGGGCACCTCTGTTGAAATGCAGATTTTATCTAGTACTGTTTAATGGCATTCATTCAAGTTATTAACACCTTAACTCTAATCAGATTAACTCCATTGAAATAGGAGTCTTGGGCCAAAGAAATGTGAAGTGAAGGAAGAGGTAGTGTAAGGGGTTCACACCATGCAGAGGTCCTTAACCCTTGGATGACCTGCGAGGACTTCGAGCAGGGGCTAAGGAGGCCTGAGTTGCTGGCACACAGCAGCCTGGGGACTGAAGCAACATGTCACCATGCACTCCAAGGTAGTCATGGTCTCTTTCTAGCCTGGCCTTGCTGTTAGGATGATCCACTAGAGATTAATTTACAAAGCCTGAAGGAGTTCGCGGTGGTCTGGGACATTCTGCAGTTTCTCAAACAAAAGATCTTAAAAGGTTCAACTAGTCTGGGGAGATGGGGAAAGGCAGAGGGAGGGGCTCCTGATGGGGAGATTTTCTTCTTAATTAATAGATTTTATGTTTTTGAGGAGGTTTACGGAAAAATTGAGCAGAAAGTACAGAGTTCCCTTATAGGCTTCCAATCTGGCAGACGCCCTTCTGTGATTAACATCTTGCATTGGTGTGATACATTTGTTATAACTGATGGACCAAGATGGATACACAATTATTAGCTGAAGTTCATGAACCTTATCAGCGGCCTCTCCCTGTGTTGCACAGTCTGTGGGTTTTCCTGGATGTTTAATGTCATGAATCCACCACTATGGCCTCATACAGAATAGTTCTACGGCTCTAAAAGGAGTCCTTATCTTCACAGAGGGTGGAAAGCACTGATGTAGGGTTGGTCTCATTTTAGAGAGATTTTTATTTTTTTTTATTTTTTTTATTTTTTTTTATTTTTTATTTTTTTTTTAAATTTTTATTTATTTATGATAGTCACACACAGAGAGAGAGAGGCAGAGACACAGGCAGAGGGAGAAGCAGGCTCCATGCACCGGGAGCCCGACGTGGGATTCGATCCCGGGTCTCCAGGATCGCGCCCTGGGCCAAAGGCAGGCGCCAAACCGCTGCGCCACCCAGGGATCCCCTTTAGAGAGATTTTTAGAGGGAGTGAATGTGTACGGAGATTCACAGGTGAGACTGCAGCATCCGCCCTCCCCAAGATCCAGTCTGACTTGTGGGGCTGAAGGTGGGGCTGCCTCAGCATTCTGGGATGAAAGCCCCCCCTTTCCCTTTTCTGTTCTCCCTGCTTTTATTCTGTTAATACTTTTTCTTTTCAGGTTTTAAGTCTTTTGATCGGACCTTTATAAAAGACTTAGAGGTCCTTTGTTAATGGTTATTAACCTTGACTATACGTTGGAAACACCTACGGAAGTTTTTAAAAAAAATACTGGTGCCTAGGAGTCACTCTGGTTTGGTTAAATTAGATTTCCTTGGGTGAGAGTTTGAGGGGCGGGAGAGAGGGGACCCCAAGGCACGAATCTCCCCAGGTGATCTTGAATCCTAAGAGCCTACAGCCAGGGTGGCCTGCCTGTTCTTGGTCTTATGCCTACAGTGGTTCCAGACGCTCCAGGGTCCCACCCCAGACCACAGAGAGATCACAAATGTCTCTATTGTACAAGTGGCTCTGGAGAGAATACTTCACATTTTCACACATGTTCACAAAAAGGCAGGTACAGGATGGTAGGGCAATGTTGTTCGAAATACTGAACAACTGGAAAAATAGAAATATGTGCTAACAATGCAAGATGACATAAAAATGTCAGCTCTGTCCTGCAGAGCACCACACAGCAGTTCAAACGAATAAGACAACCCCAATGTTTTAACACGCAGGGCAATGTTCAAAACACGCACCCCTGCTTGAGCATGGGAACTGACCAGTCAGAACAGAAGTCTGGCTAGCAGAGGCAGGAGCCAGCCCTGTCACTGGGCAGGTACACCCAGGGTGAATATCAGCTTTGCTGACACATGAGAAACATCTCTAGGGTGTTGTTAAGTGGAAAGCGCCAGTACCAGAACAGCATGAAGAGTGTGATCCCCTTTATGTAAATAAAAAACAAGCACTAAAAATAGGCATAAATATACATATTGGACAGTAAATGCAGAGGAACAAAAAAGCCAGGAAGGAGATAAAAGTCTGCAAATATAGTTACCTCCCGGGAAGGGATTGGGCCTGGGAGTGGTTAGGGGATGGTAGAGGGGCTTTTTAACATTTTGGTTGATGTAATGCTGTACTATTTGAATTTTTTAAAAGACTATTTATTTTTTGATTAATTTATTTATGAGAGAGAGAGACAGAGACAGAGAGAACAAGCAGGGGGAGCAGCAGAGGGAGAGGGAGAAGCAGGCTCCCCACTGAGCAGGGAGCTGGATGTGGAACTTGAGCCCAGAACCCTGAGATCATAACCTGAGCTGAAGGCAGACGCTTAATTGACTGAGCCTCCCAGATGCCCCTGTATTGTTTGAACTTTTTATGGTGAACATTTGTTCCAGCTTTATATGCGAGATGAAAAAAAAATAGATAATTTTCTTTATGAGAAAAAAAAGGTCCATGGGCCCAAAGTTCTAAGCTGTAGTCCTGGTTTTGTCACTTAGTAACAGGGCTTGCCACGTGGCCCTTCTGTGCTCAGTTTCTCCATCCATGAAATGGGGATAATGTGATTTCATATGCCACAGGGTAGTAGTGAAGATCCGTATGAATGCAAATGTGTATCTGAAGAGGGGTGGGGAAGGCTGCCTTCCTTCACCAGAAAAAAAATGGAAAGGGTTTACTTTCCTGCAATTCCCACTGAGAATGACTAAAATTGCATGCAGAGGGAAAGCTGTGTGCCACTGGGGGACTCACTGGCAGACTTCCCATTTCTAGTCAAGCAACCCCATTCCCAGGAGTTTATTTATTTGTCAATTAACCCATTCCCCAAATGTCTAGTAAGCAAGTGTTACGTGTTGAATTGCAGGTAACCCCCAGAAAGTGACCTTACTCAGAAATTAAGGTCATTGTAATTAAAATGAGGTCATATTGGAATGGGGAGGGGGGGCGGCTTAACCCAATCCTACTGGTGGTGTCCTTACAGGAAGGACATGCAAGAGGAGGAGGCCAGGTGACAAATCTCAGTGGATACAAGCCCAGGAAGACCAAGCAAGGATTGCCAGCTCTTCCGACTCGCTACCACCTTCTGCACACTTTTATACAGTGTTCACCTCCCTACTTTGTGATTGCTCCCATGGGAAGCTTCAGCAGCTGCCTCCACCACCACCACCTCCCAAAGTGGAAGCCCACTGAAGCAAGAACCTGCATCTTATTCATTTTTGATTCCTAGTGTCTAGCAGATTACTGTCACTTACAATGAGTTGAAAAATGTACATTAAGTCCATTCTTTGAATTAAAAGGGCCTTTGCTGATAGTGAATATGACCAGTTGGCCCAGTGAAGGACATAGGTTGCAGTCCCCAGTGGCCTTGGCTCTAGTTCCAGGACCTTGCCAAGGGCCCTGCAGGGTCCAGGAAGGTTGGGATGCCCTCCTGGATGGTTCCTGATGTCTTCCTTCTGCACCACTTGGTGGCTTTGCTAAGAAATATATGGTCACTTCTATTTCTCTCTCCCTACCAGGTATTATACCTTAAAGAAGGGCTCTTGAGATCATTCAGGTTTTTCTTCAATGAGCTTGGATCAGAAGATGCTGAGTACAGCTCACTTGTGTTACATGCAGCAGTATTTCTTCCTGAGATGCTGTCTACCTAATGTAAAAGGAAATAAAGGTGTCAATTATAATCCCAGCTCTGAACCAGTAAAAAGTTAGAGACCTGTAGAGAAGAATACATTTTGAAATGGAAAATGGGAAAAGGTCCATTACATAATATTAAAGGAAATGATAAAAATCATACATGGTGTGATCTTAACATATCTACCACTAAAAAATGATATGCTCAGAAAAAGAAAAGGCTGGAAATAACTACTGAAACGTAAAATTATCTTCGGTGGTGAGATTATTATTCTGCTTCCTTAATATTTTTGTTTTCTACAATGAGCATATATTACTTTATTTTTTATTTTATTTTTTAAAATTTATTTGTTTATATATAGAGAGAAAGTACGTGCACATTTGAGGGTGCACGCAGAGGGGTAAAAGGTAGAGGGAATATGAGAGAGAGAATCTCAAGAGACTTATCAGTGAGTACAAAGCTGATGGTAGGGCTCAATGTCACTACCCTGAGATCACAACTTGAGCTGAAACCAAGAGTCCGATGCTTAACTGACTGAGCCATTCAGGTGCCCCTATATTACTTTTTTTTTTTTAATTTTTTTAAATATTTATTTATTTATCATAGTCACAGAGAGAGAAAGAGAGAGAGGCAGAGACATAGGCAGAGGGAGAAGCAGGCTCCATGCACCGGGAGCCCGATGTGGGACTCGATCCCCGTCTCCAGGATCGCGCCCTGGGCCAAAGGCAGGCGCCAAACCGCTGCGCCACCCAGGGATCGCTACTTTATTTTTTAAATAGGCTTGTGACACCTGGCTGGTTCAGTGGGTAGAGTATACAACTCTTGATCTCTGGGTCTGAGTTTGACCCCCAAATGGAGAGATTACTTAAAAAATTTTGTTAGGGGCATCTGGGTGGCTCAGCTGGCTAAACCTCTGCCTTCCGCTTGGGTCATGATCTCAGGGTCTTGGCATCCAGCCCCTTATTGGGCTCCCAGCTCAGTGAGGAATTTGCTTCTCCCTGTCCCTCTGCCCCTCCCCTAGCTTGTACTCTCTCTCTCTCTCAAATAAATAAAAATCTTCAAAACAAATTGTTAAACAGGTTCTACATTTTTATGGTACATCAAAAAATAGATAATTTAGTAAAGAGAAAAACCTCCCCTTCCATCTTTGTACCCCTTCTACCTAGTTCCTTTCTTCAGAGGCAACCAAAGTTGTCAGCTTCTTGATTTATATACATACACAACACACACATATTCACTATATGTACATACATATACATATACATATATATGTATGTATTGTATACAAGTGACAGCCTATTATATGCATTGTTCTATACCTTGCTTTTCTCATTTGACAACATATCTTAGCAATTTTCTCTATCAGGATAACTGCCATATACTTTTTAATGGATGATAGACAGTATTTCATTATACAGATATATCAAAATTTATACCGATGATAAAGCACTGTGTTGTTTCCACCATAGAGTCATTGCTTTGTTGTGACAAACGATGAATGTTCTGACAGTAATTTTTCATACGTGCAGGCATATTTATAGGATAGACACCTAAGGATGCAACTATTGACTCAATGGATGTGTACTCTTCTCATTTTGACAGAGATTAGCAAATGTTGCTGCACAGTTGTATCGATTTGCATTACTACCAACAATATGTGAATGTCTGTTTCTCCACATTCTCATTAGCTCAGGAGGCTATCAAACCTAAAAAAATATCTTTATTAACCCTACAGGTGAAAATATGGCATTTCATTGGAACTTAAAGTTGCTTTTCTCTTATGATGACTAAGCCTGAATATCTTTTCATATGTTCAAGAGCTATTTGGGTTTCTTTTTCTATAGAATTGTTTCCATTCCTTGCCCATTTTTCTATTAGATTGTGGGATTTTCTCTTATTTACTTTAGTTCTTTATATATTAAGATAGCACTTGCTTATCATGTGAGTTAAAATATTTTTCTTTTTTTTAAAGATTTTATTTATTTATTCATGAGAGAGACAGAGATACAGGCAGAGGGAGAAACAGGCCCCATCCAGGGAGCCCGATGCGAGACTCGATCCCGGGACTCTGGGATCACGATCTGAGCAGAAAGCAGACGCTCAACCGCTGAGCCACAGGAGTCCCAAGTTAAGAATATTTTCCCCACTTTTTTGGTGACTGTGGAACTGGGAAGATTCTGGCCAAGGACGTCGAATCTAACTGTCCTCCTACCCTTTCAACCGGTCTCTGAAGCCCCTCAACAAAATGGTGATTCCCTCACCTCAAAAAAAATTTTCCCCGAGTTAGTTGCTTACCCTTCGGTTTTACTGAGGCATTACTATTACTATTACTATTTTTGTCTTTGTTTCAAAGAAAACAAAGTAAAACGTTTTTACACGTTAAAATTTATCACTCTTGCGGTACCTGGCTGGCTCAGTCAGTAGAGCATGTGACTCTTGGTCTTCGGGTTGTGAGTTCGAGCCCCACATTGAGTACAAAGCTTATATTTTTATTTTATTATTATTATTTTTTGACGGCATCATTTTTTCTTTTAATTGAAAGACAAAAGTTGATCACATTCAGAGATTAGCGGGCTTCATGCAGATATTTAAAACCATCCTTCTCTTTCTTGCTAACCACCTCCTTTCAAGTGATGTCCATGAGCCTTTAGAGCCATCTGAAGTCGTCCTCTGCGGAGCTCCACCGCAGCGGTCGGTGCAGGCGTGAGCACACAGGCCCCTGGACGGCGTCTCACGGGAGGTCATCATCATCAAAGCGATCTTCAAAATCATTGAAAAAGTCTGCGTGAACTGCCTTCTCGTCGGCTGCCAAGTCCTTCAGGAGCCCGGTGCTACCCCCGCCCTCGGGGAGCATCTCGTCCACCGCCGGCTTCAGCTCACCGCCCGCGCGTCGCCGGCCCTTATTATTTTTTTTAAAGATTTTTTATTTATTTATTCATGAGAGACACACAGAGAGAGGCAGAGACACAGGCAGAGGGAGCAGCAGGCTCCACGCAGGGAGCCTGATGTGGGATTCGATCCCGGGTCTCCAGGATCAGGCCCTGGGCCAAAGGCAGGCGCTAGCCCGCTGAGCCACCCGGGCTGCCCAGCATAGCTTATATTAAAACAAAAACAAAAACAAAAACACTCACTTAAGCTTCTGGATTTTGTGTCATAGTTTCTCTCACATGAGGTTATAAAATACTTCTCATCTTTCTGTCTAGGAACTTATGAGGTCATCGAAATCTTTTGTCTGTCAGAATCTATCTTGATGTTAATTGTGAACAAAGCATTACGTTTATTTTTTCTTCCAATGGATATCCAGCTGAGCCAAGATCATTTATTTAACATGGAAAATTCTCATAAATTCTCTAAAATCTATTTCTGGATTTTCTGTTTGGGGTTAGTGATCTTTGTTTCTATTCCCCCCCCCCTTTTTTTTAAGATTGATTGATTGATTGATTGATTTATTTATTTATTTATTTATTTATTATTTATTTATTTATGATAGACACAGAGAGAAAGAGAGAGGCAGAGACACAGGAGGAGGGAGAAGCAGGCTCCATGCCGGGAGCCCGACGCGAGACTCCATCCCAGGACTCCAGGATCGCGCCCTGGGCCAAAGGCAGGAGCCAAACCGCTGAGCCACCCAGGGACCCCCTCTATTCACGTTTTAAGGACTTTGAATAGCTTTTTATATATGGTAGTTTTAACCTTCCTTGTTACTTTAATTTTTAAAAATTTTCCTGGCTATTCTTGGTAATTTTTCCATATGAAATTTAGAACTAGCTCGGCTAGTTCCCAAAAAATTCCCTTTTGGTATTTTTATTGGGATGACATTAAATTTACAGATGAGCTATCTTTGACAGCTTTATGATGCTGAGAATCCAAGGACACCATGTGCCTCTGCATTGTTAAATCTTCTGTTGTGTCCTTCAGTAGCATTAAAATTGTAAATTGTAGAGCTTGCATTTCTTGTTAAGTTTATTCTCAGGATTTAAAATGTATTTATTTATTTATTTATTTATTTATTTATTTATTTATTTAGCTATTCTAAATAGGGTCTTTGCTTTCTTTGTATTTTCTAACAGGCTATTTTTGTAGATATGAGTCCTGTTTGATTTCCATATATATATACAAGTGGAATTTATTGAATTCTATTTGAGTTTGTTATATTTTCCTTTGATTCTCCTTTTTCCAGGTATGCAAAGGATCTGCAAACTATGTCCTCTGGGACAATGCCAGCTATAGGCTATTTTTGTATCACTGAGAACTAAAAATTGGGGAGGCAGGGACAGAGGGAGAGAGAATCCCAAGTAGACTCTGCTGAGCATTAAAAAAAAAAAAAAAAAAAGACTGCTGAGCATAGAGACTGTTTCAGGGTTCAATCTCATGAGCCTGAGATCATGACTGGAGCTCAAACCAAGAGTCGGGCGCTCAGCTGCCTCTGCCATCCAGGAAATTCACCTTTTTTTTTCTTTTGAAAGAACTGCTTTTGGGGAGCCCTGGTGGCTCAGTGGTTTAGCATCGCCTTCGGCCCAGGGCCTGATCCTGGAGTCCATGGATCGAGTCCCAAGTCGGGCTCCCTGCAGGGAGCCTGCTTCTCCCTCTGCCTATGTCTCTGCCTCTCTCTCTCTCTGTATCTCTCATGAATAAATAAATAAAATCTTAAAAGAAAGAAAGAGAAGAAAGAAAGAAAGAAAGAAAGAAAGAAAGAAAGAAAGAAAGAACTGTTTTAAAGAAAAAGGAAGAAGAAAAAAATATGCCAGGTATCATTTACTACCTGGTCCTTTAAAGTACAAGTTGAGTGACCTTTGAAGTATATTATACTCTCACTTGCCTTTAAAGATAATTGATCTTTACCTGTCTAATTTTTATATGTCAGATTTCTATTTCTTCTTTAATTATTTTTTTCTGGAACCTGATGATACCAGACACCTGTGTCCTGTTCCTAAGTGTTCCTTGGTGTTCCTAAGTCTTCAAATATGAAAAGGAATTCCGCTCTCTCTCTCTCTCTCTCTCCCTCCCTCTCTCTCTCTCATGAATAAATAAATAAAATCCTTAAAAAATATGAAAAGGAATTCCTTTTCATATTTGTGCATTTAGGAGGATACTGGCTTTTAGGTTATAAGTGTATGCTATCATGTTAAGAAAGTACCTACCTATTTCTATTTTCTTAAGCATTTTACAGAAACTAAAAGATGTTTAGTTTTATTTTTCAGCATCTATGGAGAATGTCATCTTTTTTCTCTAATGAAGTGGAGAATCATTGTTTTCTATTTGAATCATTTTTACAGTTCTGGGATCAACCCTCTGCTTTGGTATTCATAAGTGAGACTGGTTTGTTTATTTTTATATAAACTGTCAGGTTTACTTGATCTATAACTATAACTTGAAAACTTTCCTTTCTAAAAGTCAAAGATAGGTGCAAATGATTTAGAGAAGCAAAGCTTTACAAGATTTGCTGTAAGAAAGAAAACATACCTGTTCCATTCCTCACCTTACCCTCTTTCCCTAGAAGTAATCACTTCCCATGCCTGCTGTATTAGTTACCTAGGATGCTTTAACAAACTACCATCAGTGTGATGGCATACAACAACAGAACTTGATTCTCTAACAGTTCTTGAGGCTAGAAGTCTGCAATCAAGTCTGCAATCAATAGGGCCATGCTTCCTGGGAGGGAGCTAGGGGCAGGAGAGCTCTAGGGAAGAATCCTTCCTTGCCTCTTCCTAGTTTCTGGTGGTTGCTGGTAATCCTTGGCATTCCTTGGTTTGCAGTGGCATCACTCCAATGTCTGCCTGGGTCACCAATGGCTTTCCCCTGTGTCTGTATCTCTGTCTCCCTATAAACACACTCCTTATCAAAAAAACTGTCAATGGATTAGAGCCCACCATCATCCACCATGGCCTCATTTTAACTTGAATACAGCTGCAAAGACTTTATATCTAAATAAGGTTTAGATATTATCAGGTTTTGGGTGAACATGAATTTGGGGGAAACCATTGAACCCAGTACAGTGAGTCCTCCCTTTAAACCCCCCAAAATTCATGTTTTTCTATGTGCAAAATGCGTTAACTCCATTTTAGTATCTCCCAAAGTCTCATCTGCTTTAAGTCTAGAATCTAAATGTCATTAACTCAAAGAGCTCCAAATCTCCTCATTTAGGTCATCTAAATTTGGTATGGACAAGCCTCTGGGTGTGATCCATCCTGGGTCAAAATTTCTCTCCCCCGTGAACATATGCAACTGGAAGGTTACTTTTTTGCTTCCAAAATTAAATGTTGGGCCAGGCACAGGATAAATATTCCCATTCCAAAGGGGTGAAAATGGAAGCAATGAAGGGTTCACCTGTCCCAAGCAAGTCTGAAATTCAGCAGAGAAAATTTCATTAGGTCTCAAGGCCTGAGAATGAGCCTCTGTGGCTCAATGCTCTCTCTCTGCCCTCTGGGCCTGTGGAGGACACAGCCTCTAGGTCTCTCTTTCTGCCTGTTCTGGTTCCTGTATCAGTGACTCTATCCTACACATTATAAGATATTAAGCTCCTTTTCAAAGATCATTCTTTCCCTCCTTTCACTTTGTCTCTGCCCCTTTCTGTCCGGGCTGGCAGTATTTAAGCTGGTACAAAATTCTCTAAATGCTTGTAGGTCTTTTGTGGATGTCAAGAGGATCCACACCACTAGACATAACCATTCTCTGCAGAGCTTCCTAGATAACCCCATCTCAATTCCTGGCTTCTGCTGAGGTGGCTGGTTGGACCCATAGCCACATACCACAAGGCTGTCCAGTGACAACATGGGTAGTGTCTACATGAGGGCATGCTTTATCATCTTTTCTAATATGGATAGCTAAGAATTTTCCAAATCATCTAGTTCTGGTTCCTTTTTACTTAACACTAAATTTATCTTCCTCAGTGTATCTCTCTTCCTATACCATTACTGTGTACTATAAGCAGCAAGGAAAAACCCAGGCTTTCATACTTTTTTGTTTTGTTTTAAAAGATTTTATTTATTTATTCATGAGAGACACAGAGAGAGGCAGAGACACAGGCAGAGGGAGAAGCAGGCTCCCTGCAGGAAGCCTGATGAGGGACTCCATCCCAGGACCCTGGGATCATGACCTGAGATGAAGGCAATGCTCGGCCACTGAGCCACACTGGCACCCCAAGGCTTACTTACAAATTCTATCTCCTATCCAACAGTATAACACAATTCAGCCAAATTTTCTGACATTCCTAACAAAGGGCATATTTCCTCCTGTGTCCAATAGCACGCTCCTCACTTCCTTCAAAGTCTTACTAGAAGCCCCGTTAATATTTCTGCTGACATTCTTTTTATAATGATATATATATATATATATATATATATATATATATATATATATATTTCCAAGATGATAGATGCCTGTCTACCATTCTTTCCATTTCCTTCTGAGCCCATACCAGAATCTTCAGTAAGTAACATCCACATTTCCACCAATTCTCTCTCAAGGCAATCCAGGCTTTTTCTAGCATGTACCTCAAAATTCTTCCAGTCTCTTCCCATAACTCAGTTTCAAGGCCACTTCCACATTCTTAGGTATTTGTTACAGCAGCACCCAAATTCCTGGCACCAAAATCTAGATTGATCAGGATTCTTGAGAGAAATGGAACTAATTTATTTAAAGAAATTTGATCATAGAGACAGGCAAGTCTGAAATCCATGGGGCAGGTCAGCAGCCTGGACACTGTGGCAGGTATTGCTGCTGTAGTCCTAAGGCAGAATATTGCCTTCTCTGGGAAACCTGTTTTTGCCCTTAAGGCCTTCAGCTGCTTGGATGAGGCTCACTCACATTATCAAGGATAATCTCCTTTACTTAAAGTCAACTGCCTGTACATACTGACCACATCTATAAAAAGCATCACAGAAATATCAAGGTTAGTGTTTGATTAAACAACTGAGTATTACAGCTTAGCCAAGTTAACACATACAACTAACCATCACACCCACTAAGAAACAGTCCAAAATTAAGATGATTGATTGATTTAAATAATCTCTACACTCAGGATGCCTAGGTGGCTCAGCAGTTGAGGGTCTGTCTTTGGCTCAGGGCGTGATCCCAGGATTCTGGGATCGAGTCCCGCATTGGGCTCCCTGTGAGGAGCCTGCTTCTTCCTCTGCCTATGTCTCTGCTTCTCTTTGTATCTCTTATGAATAAATACATAAAAATCTTAAAAAAAAAAATCTCTACACTCAATGAGGGGTTTGAAATCAAGACCTCAAGATCAAGAGTCACATGCTCTACCAGATGAAACAGCCAGGTGCCCCAAGGTGTTTTAGGTTCTGAAATAGCTTTACAAAACAACAGAAAATGACAGTCTTTTCAAAAAACTACCTTACACCCATGTTTTCAGAAACTATAAATTATGAATTATAAGATATAATATAGAACTTATAAAGTCAAATGTTAGTAATGAAAACCAGGCAACTTCTTTTTTTAAGTTTCGAATTACACAAAAACATGCAAAAGAATATAAGAAAAAGCATTTATATAATTTTAAGAAAATAATAAACTCTTATGTACTCACCATTTAGGCCAAAAAATTGAACATAAAAAAATTGAACATTATCATACCTCAGACATGCACCACCATGCCCTTTACCAACTGCATTTTCTCTCCTCTTTCCTCGCTCACAGCAAATTTTGTGCCAATTATTTTCTTTCTTTTCTTTAGAGATTTTAGTAGTGCTATCAAACATTTAAATTATTACTTATTTATTTACTTCATATGAGTAGACTTCTACTGTATGCAGTTTTCTTTAACTTGTTTCTTTTGCCCAATGTCATATTTTTAAGATTTTCCCCATGCTGATGCACATGGCTCTAGCTCATAGAGTTTTTACTCTCATAGAGTATCCCTATGTATGACAATACCTCAAGAAACCTATCTATTGTACTATTGGTGGACATTTTCTTACATTTTGTAAGTCTTCTGGTGTGTAGGTGCAAGAGGAGATAGTTTCCCCTAGTAATTATGACATTTTGAATTCCCATCAGCAACTAGATGAGAGTTCCATTGCTCTACATTCTTGGGATTGGCAGGATTTTTAATATTTGCTCTTTGGGTGGGTATAGAAAGTATGTTGTTCTAATTTAAACTTGCATTCTCTGATTACTAATGGTTGAAGATAGTTTTATATCTGCATGGAAAATTTGTGCCTCGTTTTCTGTGGGATTTTGTGAATTAATTTTGCTAAATTGTGGGGGAGGTTGTCTCTACTGATATACAAGAGTTTTTGTATTAGGATACAAATCTTTTTAGGTCTTATTTATTTATTTATTTTAAAAGATTTTATTTATTTATTCATGAGAGACACAGAGAGAGAGGGAGAAGCAGGCTCCCCACAGGAACCTGATGTGGGACTCGATCCTGGATCAGGACCTGAGCCAAAGGCAGATGCTCAACCGCTGAGCCATCTAGGCATCCCTAAGTCTTATTATTTATTTATTTTTTATTTTTAAATTTTTATTTATTTATGATAGTCACAGAGAGAGAGAGAGAGGCAGAGACATAGGCAGAGGGAGAAGCAGGCTCCATGCACCGGGAGCCCGACGTGGGATTCGATCCTGGGTCTCCAGGATCGCGCCCTGGGCCAAAGGCAGGCGCTAAAACGCTGCGCTACCCAGGGATCCCAGTCTTATTATTTAAATGTCTTCTCCCACTCTCTAGTTTTTGATAGTGCCTTTTGATGAATAGGTGATCATAACTTTAATTATGATCTTCATTTTAAGAAGATAATGAGTTTCCTTATGGCATATTGAATTCCTTTTCAAATGCTTATTGGCTACTGGATATCATCTTTCATGAAGTTTTTGTTCAAGCCTTTTTCCGTTCAAAAAACATTTATTGTTTGTCTTTTTCCTATTATTTTATAGGAGTTTTCTATATACTTTGAATATTTGTGCTTTCTCATATATATGTATTTATGTATATATAGTGAATATTTTCTCCTAGTCTGTGGCTTGACTTTTCACTTAAAAAAAAGATTTTATTTATGTATTTATAATAAGATTTTATTTATTTATTCATGAGACACACAGAAAGAAAGAGAGGCAGAGACACAGGCAGAGGGAGAAGCAGGCTCCATGCAGGGAGCCCAACATGGGACTCTCGATCCCAGGTCTCCAGGACCAGCCCTGGGCTGAAGGCGGCACTAAACTGCTGAGCCACCCGGGCTGCCCAAAATATTTTATTTATTTAAGTGAGAGAGCACAAGCTGGGGGAGCAGCAGAGGGAGAAGGAGAAGCAGGCTCCCCACTGAGCAAAGGAGCCAGACATGGTGCTCCATCCTAGGACCCAGGGGTTGTGACCTGAGCCGAAGGCAGACACTTAAAGGACTGAGCCACCCAGGTGCTCCACTTTTTTACTTTTTAGATGCCTTTTGATGAACATAAGTTTTGAATTTTGATAAATCCAATTTATCATTTAAAAAATTTTATGGTTAGTACTTTTTGCATCCTATTTAAAAAATATTTTCCTACTCCAAAGTCATGAAAATATTCTCCTATGCAATCTCCTGGAAGCTTTATAGTTCTAGTTATCATGCATGGTTTTATAATTCATCTTTTATTCTCTCTCCTTTTTAAAATATTTATTTATTTGAGAGAGAACTCAAGCAGGGGGAGCAGCAGAGGGAGAGTGAGGCAGACTCCTCAGGGAGCTGGAGGTGGGGATCCTTCCCAAGAACTTGAATCATAACCTGAGCTGAAATCAAGAGACTGAATGAAGCTTAATCAACTGAGCCACCCAGGTGTTCCTATGATTCATCTTAAACGTTTTTTTTTTTTTTTTTTAATTTATTTATGATAGTCACAGAGAGAGAGAGAGAGAGAGAGGCAGAGACATAGGCAGAGGAAGAAGCAGGCTCCATGCACCGGGAGCCCGATGTGGGATTCGATCCCGGGTCTCCAGGATCGCGCCCTGGGCCAAAGGCAGGCGCCAAACCGCTGCGCCACCCAGGGATCCCTATGATTCATCTTAAAATAGCTTTTGTGTATGCCATGGAATAGAGTTTATGAATATTTTTTTTTCTATTGAAAATCCAGTTGTTCTAGCACCACTATTGAAACGTTCTCATTCTTCCCACTGAGTCATATTGGTACCTTTGTCAAAAATCAAGTGATTGTATTCGTGTGGTTTCATTTCTAGATTTCTCTATTCTATTCCACTATTTGTTATGACAATACTACGCTGTTTTAACTTCTATAGCTTTATATTGTCCTGAAATGTGACAGTGTAAATTCTCTGATTTTTCTTTCTTCTTCAAAATTTCTTACTAATGCATATACATTTGAGAATAAGCATGTCGATTTTTTCAAAAAGACTACTAGGATTTTGACTGAGATTTTATTTTATTTTTTTCTGAAATTTTATTGAATCTATAGATCTACAGATCAATTTGGGACAAACTAACATCTTAACAATAATAAGCATTCCGATCTATGAACATGGCACATTCCTACATTTACTTAGGTCTTCTTTTCTTATTTCCTCAAAAATATTTAAAAATTATTAGTGTAAATCTCTTGTGCACATTTTGTTATATTTGTTCCCAAGAATTTGATTTCTTTTAATACTATAGTAAGTTATTCTACTTTTTAGTTTTATTTTCCAACTGTCCACTGATAGGATATAAAAAATATATAACTATATAACTATATATAAATACAATTGATTTATGTATATTAATCAGTGACCTTGCTAAATTCTAAAGCTAGTAAGTACTAGTTAAAGCAGTTTGTTTTTAGATTTCTATAGATTTTTTCTGTCTGCTTTCATAGATAAAGTTTTACTTTTTCTTTTCTAATATTTATGCATTTTCTTTCCTTATTGTACTGACTATGACCTCCAGTATAATATTAAATAGCAGTGTGAGGGTGGACACCCTAGCTTTCTTAGAGGAAAGTATTCAATATTTGACTATTAAGTTTTATGTTACTGTAGATTTTTAGAAGATATTTTTTCATTGAAGAAGTTCCTGTTTATTTTCAATTTTCTGGGCAGGAACTGAATTTAATCAAATATTTTGCATTTGTTATTCTGTTAAGATGATCATATTCTTTTTTTCTTTATTCTGTTAATGTGGTGATATATACTGTTTTTCAAATGTTTATCTAATCTTGCCTTCCTGCTATAAATCCCACTCAGTCATGATATATTGTTATTTTTCACATCTTGCTGACTTTGATTTGCTAATACTTTTATAAACTTTTTAATGTGTGTGTCTATATTCATAAGGGATATTGGTTTGCATTTTCTTTCTTTGTAATCTCCTTCTCTGGTTTTAGTATCAGGGTTATTTTTGGCTTCAGGAAATTAGTTGAGAAGCATTACCTTTTTACTGAACAAATTTGAATTTCACTGTAAAATTATCAGCACCTGGAATTTTCTCTTTACAAGATTTCTCTTTACAAATACTTTGACAGACCTAGAGCTATTCACATTTTCTATTTCTTCATGTGTCACTTTCAGTGAGTTGTGTTTCTCAAAAAAATTCATCCACTCATGTAAATTGTTGAACTTATTGGCATAAAGGTATCAGCATAATATCCTTCTATTTTTCTTTAACACCTATAGTTTGAAATAATATCTCCTTTTTATTCCTGATCCTGGTAATTTCTTCTTGATCAGTCTTGCTATGGCTTTAGCTATCTTACTCATCTTTGTTCTGTACCTTTATATATCTGTTTTCTCATTCTTTATGTTCTTATCTATATAATTTCCTTCTTTCTATTGCTTTTGATTTGCATTTCTTTTTCTAGTTCCTTGAAAGGGATGCATTTAAAGTTATAAATTTCTAAGTGCTAATTTAGTTGCATTCCAAATTTTTACATCATATTTACCTTTTCATTCAAATTGAAATCTTTTCTAATTTCTTATCTAATTTCTTCTTTGGTTCATGAATTCTTTAAAAATATATTGCTTAATTTTTAAACATTTGAAGATTTTTCATTATTTTTCAATTATTTTCTATTATTAATTTTTAGTTTAATCCTATTGTGGCCTGAGATCATGCTTGTATGATTTCAATTCTTTGGATTTTATTAATATTTGTCTTATAGTGAAGCATATAGTTGTGTTTTAGTAAATATTCTGTATGTATTTGGAAGAATGAATATTCTGAATTTGTTGCATGCAGTGTTGTAGACATATCAATTGGTTCAAGTTGAATAAAACTGTTGTTCACATCTTTTATAGCCTGTTTTTTTGTCTGGTTTTCCTGGAGTTTTGTCTGTTTATTCTATTCCCCAGCCCCTTTTAGTTCTGCCCATTTATGCTTCATGTATTTTGGAGCTCTATTATTAGGTGCATGTGTATTTTGGACTATTATGTCTTCCTGAGGAATTGATCTTTTTTATAATTCTTAAATGCCCTTCTTTAACTCGGGAAATAATTTTTGTCTTTAAGTTTAGTTTTCCCTGATGTTAATATAATCAAACCAAGCTATATATATTTTTTATATATATGAATATATTATTCATATATTATCATAGCTTTCTTTAGATTATATTGTGCATGCCATATCTTTTCCCATCTGTTTATTTTCAACCTATCTGTGTTCCTATATTTAAAGTATGTCTCTTGTAAGTAGCACATAGCTGTGTTAATTTTTTTTTCATCTATTTGAAAATCTCTGAATTTAAATTGGTGTTTTCAGTCTATTTACACTTAATATAACCATTGATGTGATTGTATTTAACTCTACTCTTTTGTTGGTTTTATTTGTCACATTTGCTTTTTGTTCCTCCTTTCTTACTTTATTTTTGATTTATCAATTAGATTTTGTCATTCAATTTTATTCCCATTCCTTTACTTTTATGCTTTTGGTTTGTACCTAGTAATAAGCATGATTAATTAATAATCATGTATCTAGTAATAAGCATGATTCTGGATTTTTTTGACAATTACTATCCATTATGACAATTTTGTCACTTATAGTCAACATAAAGATGAATATATTTTAATATTTATTCTTTACCATCTTTTATGTTCTTCACTTTTCCTGCCTGTTCTGTGTTTGCTTTTCTTTACTTTGCTTACTTTCTTTTGCATAAATATATTTTGCATAATATGTATATATTATTACTTTTCCCCCTCAGTTAGTTTAGAAGTTTTACACTATGTTTGTATTCCAGATGATTACTCTAGACATTTTAATATTTATATTTATAAATATCTGGGCAAATTTATGTGTTTATTCTCTTCTTGTTCCAAGATTCTTGGAACACTTTGTATACTATATGGTCTGTATACCAATTTTTTCTTAGAATTATAGAAGAAACAAAAAATGGTGATGAAGACAATGGCATGAAAAATGAACATTAAAACGTAATTAAAATTAAAAAAGAAAAGAAAGATTTTAAGGATATGAGGGAAGATGACAAATAAGGAAGATAAGGACAACCCAACAAATGAACAGGGAGTTTCTTTAAGGAAAATAATGTTGGAAATGAAGAAGAAAAAATGATAAATAGATGAAAATATTTCTTAGAAGACATGAATGTGGGCAGCCCGGGTGGCTCAGTGGTTTAGCGCCTGCCTTCATCCCAGGGCATGATCCTGGAGTCCCAGGATCGAGTCCCACATCGGGCTCCCTGCGTGGAGCCTGCTTCTCCCTCTGCCTGTGTCTCTGCCTCTCTCTCTCTCTCTCTCTCTCTCTCTCTGTCTCTCATGAATAAATAAATAAAATCTTAAAAAAAAAAAAAAGACATGAATGTGTTGATTGTAATTGTCTCCCAGGAAAATCTTTCATAATGAACTGTCAAAACTATTATGTGTATCTCAGTAAATCTACTGGAAATTCTAGGATTAAGAATTTTTTAAATGAAAAAAGATAAAAGTAAAAAAAGAAAAAGGATAAAAGTGGAACGCTTGGGTGGTTCACTGTTTGAGTGTCTGCCTTCGGCTCAGGACATGATTCTGGGATCCAGGATTGAGTTCCACATCTGGCTCCCTGCATCTGGACCCTGCTTCTCCCTCTGCCTATGTCTCTACCTCTTTCTCTGTTTCTCTCACGAATAAATAATAAATCTTAAAAAAAAAAGAAGATAAAAGTAATAAATTTTGTGGGCATCTAAACAAGAATCCTAGTCATTTAAGAGGAAAATACTATCAGGCTGGTTTGAGATTTCAACAGCAACATCCTAATATTAGAAAAAAGCAAAAGAAGATCTACAAACCCTCAAGAAAAAAAGTGTCACACAAAAACACTTTCATTTTATTTTAAGGCACTGACAGATATTTTAAAAATCCTCTTGACTATTAGATTGAGCATGTTAAATTTGCATTTTTCTAGGGCAAATTCGGTCCAATATTGGCAATTTGGTATAATTTAACCTAACACTTGGCAACAAAAAAGATAAATGGAAAAGCCATGTTAAAAGGATTTAAATATAGAATGGCAGTTTTAAAAGTGTGCAAATTACAATTTCAGGGGCACCTGGGTGGCTCCATTGGTTGAGTGTCTGACTCTTGGTTTTGGCTCAGGTCATGATCTCAGGGTTGTGGGATAGAGCCCTGTGCTGGGCTCCATGCTCAGTGGAGAGCCTCCTCAAGATTCTCTCTCTCCTTCTCCCTCTGTCCCTCTGCTTCCTCTACCCACCCCCCTACTCTCTCTCTTTCTCTAAAAATAAATAAATAAATCTTAAAAAAATAAAATATTTTTATTTTACTGTGTGAATTACAATTTCGGAAGAGTGTAAATGCTATCAATTTGGCCATATAAGAATAATAATTCAAGCAATAATAATAATATAAGGAATAAAAATCTTAAGATGGAGAAAGGAGAGGAGATGGGAAGATGCTTAATTGCACTTATTTCTTCATCCTTAATATGGGGACATGGAGATCTGTAATGAATAGAATATGTATAAAGCTGGGCATAGGGTATGAACTGGCTAACTCTAACCCATTTGTCATCCTTTCTTTTCCCTTCTTTAATAGAAGTTGGAAAGCTAAAATTCTAGCTATCCTTATACCCTTTGTAACTTAGAGTGAGCAGGATAACACCATTCTTTTTTTTTTTATTATTTTTTAAAGATTTTTTTTTTATTTATCTATTCATGAGACACACACACACACACACACACACACACACACACAGAGTCAGAGACACAGGCTCTGACTGGGCTGCCCATGCCAGTTCTAATCAAAGAGCTGTAAGTGCAAGTCTGCTTGGAGAGGATTTTTTTCTGAATCAAGAGAAAAAGTCACAAAAGGTGAAGACTGGCGCTATTTTTTCCTGCTTGGGATATGGGTGAGATTCCAGAGGGGCAGCAGTCACTCACCAACACAGAAATTGGTAGAACTAAAAGAGAACGAGTTTGGGGCTTAGACCAAATTAGGGAGTCGCAACAATAGCACTGGACTGCTTGTCCTAAGAACTTTTATTTAAGCCTTTCATATTTAAACCCTGGTTGTTGGATATTGAGCCAAACTCATTCTTCACTGATCCTGATTTTGGTATCCAGGGGTAAACAGAGTCTAAAATGCAGAGCTGGCTGTGTAGAGGAGACACAAATACAGCTTTAAGGGCATCAGTCTAAAGCAAACAAGCCTGTGTTTGTATCCTGGCTCTGCCACTTACTGGCTATGTGACCCCAGACAAATTACTTAACCTCACTTAGTTTCTCAAATCTGGATAGTGGAACCATTTAATTTGTAACATTATTTTGCACATCCAAAAAGAAATGCATGTATATAGTGAGCATAGTAACTGGCATATAATTGTGTCAATTAGCTGTGCCTCTTTAAAAGCCAAATGTCAGCCAAGGTCCCTCCGCCTCTCTAAGATTCGATTAAACCTGGCATGAACACCTATTCCACAGTCCTGTGAAAATCCAGAGCCTATTTGTGGTAGGTGGACATATAAGGTGGCCCCCAGTTCCCTGCCCCTTGGTATTCATGTCCTCATATAACTCCCTCCCCTTGAGCCTGGGCTGGATTTAGTAATTTGCCTTTAATTGATAAGAGTATGGCAAAATCAAAGTCACTCCTCAGATTAGATTACAGAAGATCATGACTTCTGCCTTGCTATTAGACTCCACTCCCTTGTCGCGGTTCCTCAAGTTACCATGTTGGAGAGGCCCCCCGTGGCAAGGAACCAGGGGTAGCCTCTAGTCCACAACCAGAGAGGGGCTGAAGACTGGCAACAATTGTGTGAGTTCGGAGGAGGATCTTTCCCCAGGTGACCTTGTGGATGACACCCTAGCTTTGGACGACACCTCTATGGCAACTTGATTGTAAGAGACCCTGAGATAGAGGACTCAGTTGAGCCTGGCCGGGATCCTGACTCCTAGAAAACAGGAGATAATAAAGAATGTGCTGTTTTAACTCACTAAATTTTAGGGTAATTTATTATGCAATAGATGACTAATGACTTCCTCTAGAATCTTGATATTGGTTATATTTCTCTGCTTTATCATTCTAGTGTCTCTGCTCCTTCAGTATTTTCCATAAAAATATCTGGTCAGACCCAAATATTTTTTTTTAATAAAGATTTTATTTATTCATGAGAGACACAAAGAGAGAGGCAGAGACATAGGCAGAAGGAGAAGCAGGCTCCCGGAGGGATGTGGGACTTGATCCCAGGACCCCGGGATCATGACCTGAGCCAAAGGAAGATGCTCAATCGCTGAGCCACCTAGGTGTCCCTGGGCCCAAATATTTTTTGAGTGAGGTATTTTTTTTTAATTTTTTTAATTTATTTATGATAGTCACACACAGTGAGAGAGAGAGAGGCAGAGACATAGGCAGAAGGAGAAGCAGGCTCCATGCACCGGGAGCCCGACGTGGGATTCGGTCCTGGGTCTCCAGGATCGCGCCCTGGGCCAAAGGCAGGTGCCAAACCGCTGCGCCACCCAGGGATCCTGAGTGAGGTATTTTTAATGAGGATTTGGAGATAGGGGAAAACTTCATCTCTTCTCTCCTTCTTTCCCTTCATCTGCTCAGAGTGATGGACAAGAGCAAATTCTTCCTTAGACTTGTGCCAAGCAGTTCTACCTGCGTTTTACTCACGGGCCCAAGCACCTCTCAAAAAATATGTTTCCTTCCTAGAAGAAATTCTGGAAAATCCAGGTTTTTCCATTTTGTTACATGATGGTATTATTACTGTTGTTGTATCAAAACAAAATGCAGAGGGGCCTTGGGCAAATAGGAGAATAGAAAGCTGAAGTGTGAGACAAATCATTAAACTCAAGGTAAAGGCCAAAGGAAAAAAAGAAAAAAAAGAAAAAAAAAAAAAAAAAAGGCCAAAGGAACCTTCTCTGTACACAGAGAGAGGATTAAAAAAAAAAAAAAGGTTTTCACTTTAGCAAGAGATAGAGGGGCCAAGATTTCTTTATTGCAAGGCAGTGAGCTACAGGTTAAGTTGTTCAAGTAGCTAGAATCTTTTAGGTGTTGGTTTTTTTGTTTGTTTGTTTTTGAAAGATTTGATTTATATATTCATAAGAGACACACACACACAGAGGCAGAGACGCAGGCAGAGAGAGGACCAGGCTCCATGCAGAGAGCCCGATGTGGGATTTGATCCCGGGTCTCCAGGATCATGCCCTGGGCCAAAGGCAGGCGCTCAACCGCTGAGCCATTGAGCCACCTAGGAGTTCCAGTTTTGCTCTTTTAAAGGCCAGAGAATGATGTCACCTTCGCAGCAGGTCTGCACCAGCCTCTGAAGAACAAAGTCTTAATTCAAATGTGAAAGATCAGAGAGAAGAATCTCTGGGACCACTCAGCATGCAGCCAGGCCTTGGGCCTGGGTCCCAATGTTGCCTCACTCTTGTGCTGTCCCCTAGACTTTGCTGCCTGACTGGGTTTAAAAGGAGGAGGCCAGAGGAGAATATCTCCTTATTTTCTTTCTAAAGTTGTTGAGAGGGGGTGAATTAGCAGAATGGAGCCAACTCTAGGAAATGAAAGATTTGGACGTGGTAAATAGGGAAGTACTTATATTGGGTATTTAGGAGTGGTTATCACCTGGAGATTGAACACTAAAATTCTGGGCAAAATGCTAGAGATTGGAACTAAGAGGAGGAGATGGGGGCTGAGTACTCAGGATAAGGAACTGAAGATGGTGTGGTTGTAAATTGGGAACAGTTGGCTTGGGCATATAGTAACCAAACATGACCTCTCTTTTCATGCCCTGGTGTTTTTACCTTACGTCCAAGTTAGTAAGTGGTGGGGCTGGGATGCTCCTCAGACCTCTTGGCCCCAGTCCAGAACATTTTCTGCAAGATATGGGAAGGAATACCAATGCTGTGGACCACTGGTGAGAAATCCAATTGCTCTTTGCACAAAAGAGGAATCACTAGAACACACAGATAATCCCAGACTTACCAAATGTAGGAACTAAGGCAAGTCTTTTACTTTGTTTCCAGATGTCCCCAAAGATTATTCACTTTCCTTTGACTCTCGGAATGCTTCCACTTCCACCCTAACTCTGATTTGATAAGGAAAAAGAAGCAGCCCTCAAATGGAACTCACTATGGACACTGAGCCGGCAACTCTCCTCCTTTCATCATGGGTCTAAAGTGACCTCTCCGCATTTGCTCAGGAGTCCATCTTTCCTGCCTTCTTAGCCACATTGGGACTACTGATGATTTTTCTTCTCTCTTGTTCCTTCAACTTCTTTCTCCCCCTCTAAAGATTTCTCATAAATAGTAAAATATGTTCAACTCTTTCTTCTTTTTTTATTTTTAATTATTTTTCAACTCTTTCTTCTTTTTTTATTTTTTATTTTTGATTATTTTTCAACTCTTTCTTCTATATAAAAACCTTCCCTTGATCCTCCACTCTCCTCTTGTCTTATGTTTCTCTCTCCCTTCACAGCCAACGTTTTTGAAAGAGATGTCTAAATTCATTGGACCCTTTTTTTCATGTCTCATTTATTTCTGAGTGCCTTATAAGGTGGGTTTCATCCCAATCATTTCAGTGAAACTTTCGTCCCCAAGATCACTCTGGACCTCCATGTCACTAATTCTATGGACACTTTCCAGTTCTCTTTTTATTTGACATGTCTTCGACATCTGACACAGCTGTCCATTTGCTCCTGGAAACACTTCTCTCCCTGGCTCCCATGAAAACACCTCCAACACTCAACTGGTTTTCTCCTTTTCTGTTTGTTTTGATCTATGTGCAATTACTCAAACTTATCCACAGAATGGGCTCTGTCGTGGGCTCTTTCCTGCTCTCTGCACACACTTCCTCATGGCTTTATAATAACCTGCCAGTAACTCCAAAATCTATATGTTAAACACAAATTTCTTTCATTGAAATCCAATTGTCCACTAAAATTTTCATTTGGAGCTATCTCTGGAAATTTAAATTCAGCATGTTCAAAATGGAACTCCCCTTTCCCCCAAACCCACTCCCCGTTTTGTGTTTCTCTCTTGCTATGTGACACTAACACCACCTGGGTGTCTAAGCCAGAAACCTACACATCACTCTTGCCTGTTCTTTTTTTCTCATCCTTCACAGCCAATCAGACAGAAAATCCTGTGATTCTAGATCCAGAATATTTTCCAAATGCTTCCATTTCTATCCTTCTCCAGTGCCGCCACCTAAGACCAAGCCACATTGTTCACCTGTGTTATCACAACCATTTTCTAAAAACTGATCTTCCTCCTTGACACTGCTGGTTCTTTTCCATTGATTCTCCATATTGCAGCCAGAATAGTCCTCCTAAAATATAAACCTGGTCATAGATTAAAGCCCTGCAATGGTCTTTCATCCCCATTTTGTCTCCGTAGGCAGCCCTAGAACTTTTCTCATGCTTCAACCTCTACTTTTGCTCATTACTAGCCATGTCCAGCCTCACACTTTATATACATTCTAACCAGTGTTCCCAGATTGGCTACCCATTGGCCCATTAAAACCCACAGGTGTGTTTTATTTGGCACACACAGTATTTTTTTTTAAGTTGAGCCAACATTAAAAATCAGAGAATTTCTCTTAAAAGTCCAGGTTTCCAGATTCTTTTAAAAAATTGGAATATACATTAATACCCCTCCGCCCACCATTCTTGCATATATGTTGGAGCTGAGTACAGCTATCCCTTTAGATGGGGCACGAGTGCTTCCACTCCCTCTTACCTGCCTGAGGTTTAGTCAGAGTACTAAGTTAACATGCACAAATGCAAGTAACTGGAGGGAAGGCATTAAGAGCTATGATAGGGCAGCCCAGGTGGTTCAGCGGTTTAGCGCCGCCTTCAGCCCAAGGCCTGATCCTGGAGACCTGGGATCAAGTCCCATGTCGGGCTTCCTGCATGGGGCCTGCTTCTCCCTCTGCCTGTGTCCCTGTCTCTCTCTCTCTCTGTGTCTCTCACGAATAAATAAATAAAATCTTAAAAAAAAAAAAGAGCTATGATAAATTGTGCATAAAACAGAAATACAGTTGTGGAAGTGCTGATTTCTGCTTAAGAAATCAAGGAAATGGACAGCCCCGGTGGCTTAGCAGTCTAGCGCCGCCTTCAGCCCAGGGCATGATCCTGGAGACCCAGGATTGAGTACCACCTTGGGCTCCCTGCATGGAGCCTGCTTCTCCCTCTGCCTGTGTCTCTGCCTCTCTCTCTCTCTCTCTCTCTCTGTCTCTGTCTCTAATAAATAAAATCTAAAAAACAAACAAACAAAAAAAGTAATCAAGGAAAAGGTACTAAGAGGAAATGATGTATGCACTGCATCTTGTAGGATGGGCAAACCCACCACAATGGAAAACTTGGAAGGATGGCCATGAGGGGAGGTAGCATGAGCCCACCCTAATTCTATGGGTTTCCAAATACATAAAGCATATCTAATAGAACTGAAAGAAGAAGTAGGCAATTCCTCAAGTATTGCCGGAGATTTCCATGCTCCTTTCTTACCAATGCTTGCCCTGGACAAATCATTCAACCTTTTGAGAGTCAGTTTGCTCTTTTCTAAAGTAAGAGAGTGCTATTCCATGCTTACATTTTCAAGCTGTGGGAATGAAATGGACTTGGGAGAACTTAGTAGGCTCTCAAGAGCTTTACACATGTAAGATTGATCCCTTTCCTCCTGGTAATATACAATGTTTTGCTTGTCATCACACAGCAAACACAGTTCAATAAACTCTTGAGTACTTACTTTCTGTGAGGAGCTCTGGTGGATGCTGGGCCCTCTAGAGAGGGCTCAGACAGTGTTAACACCCTCAGGTAGCTCACAGTCTGATACAGAAGGCAGACACTGGTAATTATATGTGGTATATTTACATATTATATATATAATCATATATTTTTAATACAATGTTTATAATTTTTATAAAATGTTATATGTTAATATACATGTTCATACATTATAAATAGTAATTTAATGTGAAACGCTTTAACAAAGAGGGATTCAGAGGGCACCAGACATCACCAACACCTAATATTTCTCCCTTCTTTCTCTCATTCAACAAATCTGTAACTTTTAGGGGTGTTGGAGCCCCTTCTGGGGCTGTACAAATGCTAAGTGAGACTGCCAGGAGCCTTTCATTTGTGGAGCTCACACTCTTGGAGACCGAGTGGAGGAGGTAATGGTGCTGCTCAGATAATAAACAAGTAAATAAGTCCATAAGATCAAATAATGACAGGTCTTTGGAAGAAAATAAGCACGGCAATATAGGAAACAAGAGGGCAGTGTGGGAAGGCAACTCTAGGTAGAGGGGTTGAATGAAACTTCCCTGATAAAGACCTGAAGGGTTTAAGAGTCCAAGAGGTGAGTTGTGGCAGAGGTGGCAGGCATGTGGTGTGTGCTAAGAAGACATGTGGGGAGCTTTTGAGATGGGGATCAGCAACTTCGGCTGTATTCATCATTTTGTATTAATTGTGGTTGGGTTACTAACTTGCAGGAAACGTAGCTAGCAGTAAAGCTGTCTCTGCAAACTTGGTGGCGTGGGGGGCATCCCACAAGGCAGGGGCATTTTCTCAGTGGCCCAGATGGGAGCCCCACCTTTGTCAGGGTTCTCAGGAGGAGCAGGGAAGGAGCAGCACATCCAGCCATCCCTGCAAACCAAGCTTAGGGATTGGCACCCAGCCTGAGGGTACCAACCCGGCTCAGTGCTGTGGGTTAAGGAATGATTTGGAGAGGGAGAGGGACATTGCCCCCCTGCTCCTTTTAAGCCCCACGCCTTCATACATTTGCTCCTGTCCTGTTCCCTCAGAAGCGTGTTTCTGTGAGTGCGTGTGTGTGCACGCTCCTGTGTGACTCTTCCGTGAGGTACTTGTATTTAAGCCAAGGATTCCGGAAGACTGGAAACCCTGAAGACCCCAAAGGATTTGAGCTCCAATATATGGAGAGAAAATCCAGGCATCACCAGAAGCGGAGAGCATGTTTTCTTTGGGGGCAGGAGAAAAGAGAGAGGTCCAGCAATGGGCGGCCTGCTGGCAGCCCCGAATAGACTGGGGGCTCTGAAGATGGGGCTCCCAGCCCTGATGCCCCCTCCACGGCATCCCAAGGTTTCCATCCTTCCTCCAGGTAGCTTTCGCCTTGATTCGGGCCTCCTGATTGTGCCTGGGCCCGAAGGAGTTAGCGTCGCGCGCGCGTGCGTGTGTGTGTGTGTGTGTGTGTGTGTGTGAGCACGCGGTGGGCACGGGAGCCCTGCGGCGGCGAGCCTGAGTGTGCAGCTCCGCGCACGCCCTCGGGGGGGGGGGGGGCACGTTTCACAGAAAGTGAACGTCTCGCCAAGGCCGTTTCCGCCGCCGTCTGCGCCCTCCGCCTCCCCGGCAGCCGAGCCCCCGGCCGTGCGCGCCCCTCCCGCGCGGACGGGCCGGCGGGGAGCACGGGGCACCCCTGGGCTCGGATGCCACGCGGATGAGGTCACATCCTCTCCCTCCCGGCCCCTCGGCGGATGAAAGGCGAGAGCGGACGGAAATGCACGCGGCGCGGGAAGGCCGGGCTTGGCGTGGCGGCCGGATTACATAATGAGAGCGGGGCCGCCGCCTCCGGAGGCCGGGGCCGGGGCCGGGGCCGGGGCCGGGGCCGGGGCGCGGGCTGGGGGCGCGGGCTGGGGGGCGCGGGCTGGGGGGGCCCCGCGCCTTCTCTCAGCCCCTTGGGCGGCCCGGGAAGCACGACAGAGGGAAGCCTTCTCACCAAAAGGGTGTGAAATGGGGGAAGGAGGGGCCACCGAGGGGACCCTGCTTCGCACCGGGGACAGCGCTGGGGCTCAGCGTCGCCCAACTGGGATCCTCCGAAGACAGCCCTAGGGAGGGAGGGAGGGCCCTGGAGGGACGACCGCCCTGGGTGGGGGCTGCCCTCGGGAGGGAGGGCTGCCCTGGAGGGAGAGCAGTGGGCACCCTTTGCAACCCCCTCCAAGAGCGTTTCCAACCCGTCTGAAAACGACCCATTTTAAGCATCCAGAATTTCTCATTCTAACTTTAAATAGCTGTCAACCTTTTTTTTTTTTTAATAGTTGTCAATCTTGAAACTCTTGTCCTATTGGCATTTCATTGACATTTTAACATATTTGTAAAATATGGTTGCATCACTTAAAAATGTAGCACATAGAATCAAGCTACTTGACCCAGGTCATCATTCATTTAAAAAATACATTTATAAATTTTAAAGGTCAAAAGGTGTACCTAGTTCTCTTTTCTCCTTGAGCCCCACAGAATTTTATCTGCACACGACTATTTTTATGGCTGAATAGTTTTCATTGATCATCCTGTTCTGTTTCTCTACCACAAAAGTATGTATGTAGGTTGAAATGAAATTTTCTCTATGACTTTACATAATCGACATATTTTTGTAATTATTACAAAAATAATTACAGAAATGATAGTTTTATTGGTAGTTAATTGGAAATTTCTATTCTCAATTATCCCACGTATCTGAGGATGAGTATTATGTGATTCAACATCTATTCCATTCTGATGTTTCACTTTTATGGACGTTCTGTTCACATAAAAAGTAGATGACAAGGGAAGAAGTTTTATTATGGCAGAGTCATTCAGTCCTTCAAATGAGTTCCAAGTTATTTGCCCAAACATCACATAGTGATGTGTCATCAAAACTATGTTTTGTCAGTTGATGATTTATCAACTGATAATTTATGTCCCCCACCAATTTGTTGAAAACGATTAAATAAAAGCCATTTGGCCTCTGAGTGGATTTGTTATTCAGATACTAGTGTCATTTTTTTTGGACTTCTGGGAATTCAACTACAGCTTTACCCCAACATGTTCAATGACTGTAAATTATACCTGTTATTCTTTCACTTAAAGGCAGCTTGTTCAACCAGATAAACTCAGAGACCTTCGGAAAATGGAAATATTGGTTAACTTTGGTTGTCTTTGCCAATAAATACATCTTAGAGTTAAAATGCTTTTATTTTGTCACTTGCTTTACATCTATTTTCATCAGAACCTCAGTAGCACAGATCAATCTGACTCACCTTGTGGAAAACATTTAATGGATCACCCATCAGCCAAATCAGACAGCCTTCTGTCAGAAAGAGCTCGCTGTCATTTCTCCATTTGGGGAACCCTTTTGGCAACATTGTCATTTCTGAATTTTAGGGGAGGGGGTAAGAAATGACAAGTTGCGTGGATGAAAGATGAAGGTGGCACCTGTTGTATCCCCCACTGAGGCTCTCTGGGCTTTGCTCTCACAGGACTGTCCTTCAGAAGATACACAGCCTTGGCTACTGTGGGACAGAAGGGGTCATTCAAAGAAAGTCACTATCAATCCAGAGCCACTCTGCAGTATGTTTGAACATCCCATCATTGGCCCAGATATCCCATTTGTAAGACTGAGTTTTGTCCTTGACAAAAACACGTATGAAACAGAAAGGGGGGGGGCACTTGACGCCCCCTGAGGTTTTAATGCACAGGAACGAGACAGCGCCTGTGTTTGTGGACGGAGACAACACGGAGGCAGGAGAGGTGGGAGAAGGCACCCAGCCACGGAGGGGGGCCGTCACTGCGGCTCCTTCTTTTCTCTCTCTGGTCTTCTTCTTCTTCTTCTTCTTTCTTCTTCTTCTTCTTCTTCTTCTTCTTCTTCTTCTTCTTCTTCTTCTTCTTCTTTTCTTTTAAAGATTTTATTTATTTATTCAAGAGACACACAGAGAGAGAGGCAGAGACACAGGAGGAGGGAGAAGCAGGCCCCATGCAGGGAGCCCGACGCGGGACTCGATCCCGTTTCCCAGGATCACGCCCTGGGCCGAAGACGGCGCTAACCCGCGGCCACCCGGGCTGCCCTCTCTCTGGTGTTCTTACACCCTTCCCCTCCGCTCCTTCTACACCAATTTGGCCTGAGCTCCAAGTTCCATAACCTTTCATGTCCTCCCCACGGCGACTTTCCAGCCGAGCTTGCTGGCTCCCCTACCCGTTCTCTACACGGCTGTGGAGTAGTTTGCTAAAATGCCAGTGGGACCAGGTTACTTGCCCTCACCCACAGGAGAGAGTCCCAGTTCCCTCTTGCGCAGTGCTGGGACTCTGCCCGCCTCTCTGGTGTCATGCCTTCTCTCTCCGGCATCCCATCGTGTGTCCTAGTGAGGGAAAGTAGGACTTCCTACGGTGACCGCCACATCTTACAATGACACATGCACTGAGCAGCCCCTGTTTTAGGCCCGACAGAGTTGATGCTCACACACAGAACATTATTTGAGGGCTATAGGGAGATCTGACTATTCTCACGGGCTACACTGGCGACATTACACTTTCATTCCTTTGACGTCAGGCCTCACTGTCATCAGTTGCCTTCTTTCAAAATTCACATATCCCGGAGAGAGACAATGCGTGCTGTCACCAACACTGCACGTCAGAGGGGATGAACTGTCTCCCAGGCATTGCCCAGACAATCAGCTGAGAGGAGAGGTGGGGTGCAGTCGAAAGAGGGGAAAATGATTTTGGAACATGCACTGCTGTGTGGTCCAGGGTGGAGCACCATGTCTGGCAGCAAGAACACCCACGGGGGAGAGTGATAGACCCCTAGGAGGGCCTTAGCCAAAGGGGACCTTTACCTGCTACTTGTCACATTTATTTTTGCATCTGATTACTTTGATATTATTGAGAGTAGACATTGTTGTCACAGTAAGCCTTCCAGACAGGAACTTATGTCCAGCCCATTCTCTGTCCTACAGAGTGACAACGAGATTGAATCATCTTAAAGAGAGTATCTCTCCACTGGTTTCCTTAGCAGAGCAGTCCTGGGGACAGGCCAGGCAAGCCCCAGTAAGGGATGATACTCTGTAATGGGTGTTCCAACATTAGTAACATGTAACAAAACCTTTTTTTTTTTTTTTTTTTTTAGCGATGACTCGTCATAGGCACAGTAATATATGTGGTGAGAATACTTTGATGAGCCACTTGGTGGATATCTGTGTAGGTAAAAGCTCAAGAGATATACTCAAAGCCCAAGTAGCAACTAGTAGCCTCTAATCTGCCTTCATGGAAGGTGTTGTTGATGACAATAGTCTCCCCATTGTCCACATTTGTGCATTCTGCAGTTTTGGTCAACTGTCATCCAGAAGCAGATGATCATCCTTCTGACAGCCTAACACCATGGCACAGTACCTATGTCATTCACCTCACTTGTCTCACCAGGTTGGTGGTGTCTCATCTCTCACATCATCACAAGAGGAAAAAGGGTAAGTAAGGACAGTACAGTAAGATACTTTGACAGAGAGAGACCACATTCATATCACTTTTATTGCAGCATATTATTATAATTATTCTGTTTTATTATTAGTTATTGCTATGGGTCTCTTGCTGTGCCTAATTTATAAATTAAACTCTATCCCATGTATGTGTATATAGGAGAAAAACCATGGTATATGTGGGGCTTAGTACTAGGGGGCTTGGAATGTATCCCAAGTGGATAAGAGAAGACTCTTGTACTCAGCTCTTCCTGGTGGGGGTGTGCAAGTATGGGGCCAGAGCTGAATTATTCAGAGTGATGGACAGCTCTCCCCCACCCTAGTTTTACTGACATATAGTTGACATACAACAGTGTGGAAGTTTCGCGTGTCCATCATGATTTGATACTCATATGCTGCAAAAAAATTTCCACTGTAGCATTAGTTAACATTTCTATCATGCCACAGAATTAATCATTTATGTGTGTGTAGTGAAAACTTTTCATATTTACTCTCTTCGCAACTTTCAAGTATATAATACAGTATTATCAACTATCATTGCCATGCTGTACATTAGATTCTTAGAAATTATTTATCATGTAACTAGAAACTTTGTATTCTTTGACCAACATCTCCCCACTTCCCTCACCCACCAGTCCCCAGTAATCACTACTTTATTGTATTTCTGTGAGTTTGGCTTTTTCAGATTCCACATATAAGTGTGATCACACATATTTGTCTTTCTCTGATGGACAGTACCTTTACTGCATCCCCCCAGGAAGCATCTTGCACCTTTAAACAAATATTGAACATCTTTTGGATAAATCTGATCTTTCTTGTTCTTGGCTAAATAGTAAGCATTTTAGGGCAGATTCTAGCCCCTGCTAGGGAGATCCGTCGTGGAGAGTAGTAAATTCAATTCTTAGGCTGTTATTAGTAGGCTAATTTGGCATGATTTAAATCCTGCCGTCCAGTATGGCTTTATCAGCAGTCAAGATAGAATTCTGATATCTGTTTGTTTGAGTGTAATATTTAATCTCTCAGTTTAGAACTAGGGCAGGGAAAGGGGAGTGTTGTATATTTGCCCCCTGTATTAGTTTCCTAAGGCTACCATAACAAATTACTACAAGCTGACTGGTTTAAACGGATAGAAATTTATTCTCTCCCAGTTCTGGAGGTCACAAGGCTGAAATCAAAGCTTTGGCAGGGCCACACTCCCTCTGAAGGCTCTAGGAGAGAATCTTTCCTTGCTTCTTCCAGTGTCTTCTGGTGTTTCTTGATTTGTGGCATTATGCCTCTGCCTCCATCTTCACATGCCTTCTTCCCTATATTTCTTCCTTGGTGTCTGTGTCTCAAAACTTCTTTTTTCTTTCTTTCTTTCTTTCTTTCTTTCTTTCTTTCTTTCTTTCTTTCTTTCTTTCTCTCTTTTTTAACTTCTTCTCTTTCTTATAAGGACACCAGTCATTGGATTTAGGAAGTACTATAAATTGGGAATTATTTCATCTCGGGATCTTAATTATATCTACAAAGACTCTATTTCCAAATAAGATCATATTCATAAATATTTGGGGTTAAGACTTGTACATATCATTTTAGGGGACATAATCCATCCACTATACTCCTCCAAACTCTAACATCTCAGTAAGGAGTAAAGAACATTGAAAAATGGATAACAACTGTCATTTCTGGGGTACATGACATGTGTGGATGGGGACTCTGGGCATGGCCAGGAGGCAAGGCTTTTGCAACTGAACAGTCAGGGTTTTGACCTGGGCAATTGGAAGTACTGTTTACATGATGTCATCCAGCTGTTTTTGATGGCTGTGCTATTGGCTTTTTAAGAAAAAAACTTTTTTAAAAAAAGATTTTATTTATTTGAGAGAGACAGAACACATGCACAAGCAGGGCTGGAGAGGTGTGGACAGAGGGAGAGGGAGAAGCAGGCTCCTCACTGAGCAGGGATCCTGATCTGGGGCTCAATCTCAGGACCCTGGGATCATGACCTGAGGTGAAAGGCAGATGCTTAACCGACTAAGACACCTAGGCGCCCCCCAAAATGAACTTTTTGTTTAGGTACTCATATCACAGGTGGAAATTATGATGAATTTTTACAAACTGAGCACTCTTATGTAACCAGCACCTGGATCAAGAAATAGAACATCAGAGATGCCTGGGTGGCTCAGCAGCTGAGCATCTGCCTTTGACCCAGGGCGTGATCCTGGAGTCCCAGGATCAAGTCGCGCGTTGGGCTCCCTGCATGGAGCCTGCTTCTCCCTCTGCCTGTATCTCTGCCTCTCTCTCTCTCTCTCTGTGCCTCTCATGAATAAATAAATAAAATCTTTTTAAAAAAAGAACATTACCAGTACCCCCAGAAACCCCATCATGCCAGTTACTACCTGCCAAACACCAAATTCTGGCTTCTGATGGTGTAAAGATTGTTTCTGTGCTTCTGTAGTTTATATAAATACAGTCAGACAGTACAAACTTCTCTGTGTCTATCTTCTTTCACTCCGCTTATATTTGTGAAATCACCCATATTGTCATGATGAATAAAGTTGGGTATTGTCACTCATTCTCATTGCTTTGTAGCACAATTGGCTTTTAATAGGGATAGCCTGGGCAGGTGGCATCAGGTTTTATTAAGAATGGACCACGGAGGGATCCCTGGGTGGCGCAGTGGTTTAGCGCCTGCCTTTGGCCCAGGGCCTGATCCTGGAGACACGGGATCGAATCTCACATCGGGCTCCTGGTGCATGGAGCCTGCTTCTCCCTCTGCCTATGTCTCTGCCTCTCTCTTTCTCTTTCTCTCTGTGTGACTATCATAAATAAATAAAAATTAAAAAAAAAAAAAGAATGGACCACGGAGTACATTACCTTTGTGAGTCACAAGCAAGTGGCTATTTTACACAAGCATAGAGGCAAGCTGGATCCTAGAAAGTAGGGTGGCTTTCAGATGGACTTAGGAACCAGGAATAGCAAGGATTTGATTAAGAGGAGGCATTAAGGAGGATTAAGAAGGAAAAAAGGATTGGATTAAAGAGAAATGAGAGCATTTCATGAAGTTTTTTAGGTGTGAGGGAGCAGGGCAATTTTACTATGTTCCTCAGCAAGATCTTCAAGCCAAGAGTCCAGGACCTTAAAGTGAGCTTCCATAAATTTTGCAGACTAGCCATGAATTTTGCATTTTAGTGTGTTAGTGGCAGATATCTTTAGGTAAAATGAGGTAAACTACCCCAAATTCTGTCCTATTTCTTATACTGCTTTGAATGTTCTTTAGAAGCAAGAGAGAGGGCTGCAGAGGAACTAGCTTTAAATTCCTATAACTTGCCCACAAGTTCAAGAGAAACCCTCATCCTGTGATCTCAAGGTGGTTCCAGATTTGTTACTTATACATACTCTGACTGTAGCTCTAAATATCAGGACCCAAATTGTGGCTTCCCTTACAGAAAGATAGTAGAATTTATTGAGAAAGAGAAAGAAATGAGGTCCTTTATCACGAAGAGAATGCTATCTTCTAAATTTGTGGTAGAGAAATAGATCTATATTATTGAAATACTAAGGTTAATTGTTCTTAAAGAGGGAAATTGAGGCGATGGATATATTTTAGATATGCCTAAACAAAAACAGTGTTTGGATTCTGGTGAAGTCCAACAGAAGAAGAGAAGCAAATTTTTGCAAAAGGCAGACTGGAATTACTTTTGCAGGGGCAGCCAGGATCCAGGAAAATTTGAGAAGTGTCTGTCTTAGATCTACAGGGAGAAGGACAACAAAGTAAGAGCGCATTGTAAAAATGATTGGCAACTGCTCCTTGAAAGATGGGACAAATATTCAAAATGGTTACCAATGTGCAGACAAATTTACAATGAAAAACCAGAAACAACAGTTTAAAATCCTAAAAATATCATTCCATGAACTTTACTGTACAACCCAAGAAATACCTAAGCGTGAAGGAATACCTGCAAATTTATGAAGTCTAGTTTCTCAAAGAAAGCTCAGGAAAAATGAGATGTTGTAAAGTGTAGCCAGGCAGGACAGACAGACCAGCCCAGTCTGCAGTGAATCCTGGGTTGGTAGGAGGAGACCTTTGAGTGGGATTTTCCAATGCAGTAAGGTGAGGGTGTGCAAGATTTGTCCAAGCAGTGTTTGCTCTTGCAGACCAGAATTAAGGATTTCATACCATTACGGGAAGCTTCATAAGAAAAAAGTTAGGGCACCTGGGTGGCTCAGTGGTTGAGCATCTGCCTTCGGCTCAGGGCGTGATCCCCGGGTCCTGGGACTGAGTCCTGCATCAGGTTCCCTACAAGGAGCCTGTTTCTCCCTCTGCCTGTGTCTCTCATGAATAAATAAAATCTTAAAAAAAAACTGTTGGAGGATTATGTTTAGAAAATAGTCATTGGAAAACAAAAGAAAGAGTTGGGCTGTTTTTTGTTTTTGTTTTGAAATAAAGTGACCAACTTAAAAAAACAGGTTAAATTAAACTGTTTTTCACACAAAGCTGATCCTTCCTGAAAGAAGTGCGGGGTAATCCAGAGGAAGACTGTACTAGTGCAGATCTCACCCCAGCAGAAAAAGATATGACAGAAAGACATGATATCTAAAGGGCTGAACAGTTTTTTAAAACTCCATAAAGGGATCCCTGGGTGGCTCAGTGGGTTAACACCTGCCTTCAGCCCTGAGCGTGATCCTGGAGTCCTGGGTCGAGTCCCACATCAGACTCCCTGAATGGAGCCTGCTTCTCCCTCTGCCTGTGTCTCTGCCTCTCTCTCTCTCTCTCTTCTCTCTCTCTGTGTCTCTCATGAATAAATAATAAAAAAAACTTTAAAAAAATCCATAAACAGTAAGAGGCACCTGCAGAACCAGAATCATCAATATAGCTTTAATTCAGGATTCATCCATTTGTTCCAAATGGAAGATGGGGTGAAGTATTTCTGAGGAGACAGGTCAGAGGTCTTAGCACCTCCACAGCAGGAGGTAATGGACACCCTCAGTGGGATGTTCCCCCAAATGTCTGCCCACAACAGAGAATGGAGGCTCTCATGCTCAAGGAGGTGCTGGAGCCCCAAAAGAAATGGCCATTAGGAGGTTTTGACAATTTTAGCTGGGAAAGGAAGATACCTCAGGTAAAAAGACCTGGTGATTGCAATAGTTAAGCTTAGTGGGAAAGTAGTGAAGTTTCAAATTCATTATCTCAGGGAAGAGACATCATGCATGGTGTCCCTCACCTCATTATGGGACCTGCATAGTGGCAAAGGGAACTTCTCAAGGGGAGATTTGACCCTGTTGAGTTTAGGTGGATTCCAGATTCCAGGCTAACATTGCCTAATGAATATCCTGACAGAATGGAAGATATTCTTACTCTGTGTCTTCTTTTCCTCACATTCGCTGGGCCCCTTCCATGGTCTTTGCAGCACCCCACATGCAAGAGTTTTTCCTGTAATAATTGTTTCAGGAGCTAGGAGTTCATTGTGTACCTGGCACAGCATTATTCTGTTGGGTTCACCATGTTAATTAGCTCTTTGGATCTTTTAAGATGAGGTTCATGAGAGACTTGGTCACCACCATTTCTGAGGAACGTCACTCACTCCCACCAGAGACAGTCCAGGCTGTGGCTGCTGAAGGAACCCTAACTCCACCTACACACTCAGACTTCTCTCACCTGAGCAGAATCAGAAACTGGGAGAGACTTCAGTTCATCCAAACTTTAAAACTTCAGACTTGGGACTTCATGTGATTTTTAAAAATTTTATCTTATTTTTTAAATTTATTTTTTATTTTTTATTTAAGCAGTTTCTACACCAATGTGGGGCTTGAACTCATGACCCTGAGATCAAGAGTCAGGCTCTTTTGACTGAGCCAACCAGGTGCCCCCACAGTGTGATTAATTTAGATCCAAAAAGACTTGCAAAACTAACAATACACTAATTCAGGAGATTTACATGGCCAGTGAAATTATAATGAAATATTTATTTAATGGGTACTTATTCTATTATTTTAAAAAATATCTGACATACTACACACATTTTATGTGATTTTAGATTTTAATTTTTTTGAACTTCACTGGGTAAGATTTGACCATTAGATTTTAACGTGTCCCAGAGAAATTCACAGTGGGAATAGATTTATGTATTTATTTATTCATTATTTATTTATATTCATATGAACCCATGAACATTTATCCTACTCAATTTTACTGGTTATAATATATACCTATCATTATTTCATTACTCAATGTTTACAGATCCATACCGATATTAATAAATAATTAAATAAACATTTACATCAATAGACAAAAAAATAACAGCTCTTTCTCAGTATCATTCCAATTAACAAATGTAGAAGGAATGAGAGAAATAGAAACCACAGTTTGGCAACATCACATTAAAAACTGTGGCGGGGGATCCCTGGGTGGCGCAGCGGTTGGGCGCCTGCCTTTGGCCCAGGGCGCGATCCTGAAGACCCAGGATCGAATCCCACATCGGGCTCCCGGTGCATGGAGCCTGCTTCTCCCTCTGCCTATGTCTCGGCCTCTCTCTCTCTCTCTCTCTCTCTGTGTGACTATCATAAATAAAAAAAATAATAATAAATTAATTAAAAAAAATAAAAACTGTGGCGGGTATTAATCATCAATTGGTACTGAAAGTGCAAGTTGCAAATATGATGGAAAAAAGGATATTTGCATAGTATCAAAGCATTTCCTCACAAGATGTTTATTAATTATGAAGGAAAAACAATAAATTTACAGTGGAGAAACCTAGCAGACATTATTTTAACCAAGTGGTCAAAGTTGACATCATCAATAATGAGAAATATTGACATCATATAGATCCTGATATGATGCATTAGGAAGAATACAGCATCATATCTGTGTTAGTCTCATCAAAAATATATAACCTAAATCTAATTTTGAGGAAACATCAGACAAATCCAAACAGAAGGACATTCTGCAAAATAACCAGCCAATACTTTTCAAAAGTGTCAAGGTCATGAAACTAAAAAAAGAAAAATACCAAGGAACTATACGGATTAAGGAGATTAAGGAGACATGATAACTAAATGCAAATAAATGCAACCTAGGAGCTAGGATTGATCTTGGACCCAAAGACAGGCATTAGTGAAATAAACTGGTGAAGTTTGAATAGGTCTGGGATTAAATGATAGAGTTGTATCAATGTACATTTCCTGGTTCTGACCAATAGACTGCAGTTATTTAAGTTCTTAATAGTTGGGAACGCGGGGTGAAGGGTAGAAGGGAACTCTGTACTCTTTTTGCCACTTTCTTGAGTCCAAAATTATTTTGAAATGAAAAGTTAAAAAAAGGATGAAAACAGAGTCTCTTAAGCATCATTTGAGACAGAAGAATTGATCAATCCTCCTTTGTGCCTGTTCTCCATCTTGTCATGTCATATTTTTGCATGGTATTGATGACACTTCATTGTACTTAGTTGCTTACTTGTTGGTCTACCCCAAATTCTTTTATGCACGCAGGGATGTTATTTTTTATCTTTGAATCTTCAGCACATATAAAAGTGATAAATACATACAAGGAACTAAAAAACACATTAATTCTTTAAACAATTTTTTTTCTTTTGAGAGGGAGCAGAAGGAGAGGGAGAGAACCCCAAGCAGGCTCTACACTCACCATGGAGCCCAATGCAGGGCTTAATACCACAACCCTGAGATCACAGCTGGAGCTCAAGTCATGAGTTGGATGACCAACCTACTGAGCCACCCAGGTGCCCCTCATTCAACCACTTTTATGTGCCAGATCTTATGCTAGGGCCATGACACACAGTGATGGACTTCTCTCAAGTGGCTTCCAGTCTAGGTTGAATCAGACTAATCCAGAGAGAACTCTAACAGTGTATGATGGGTGAATGAAGGCTGCCATGTTTGTCCATGACTGGAATACTGGGGAGAGTTTCCCCAAGGAAGTCACAGTTAGGACATCACTGAAAAGTAGTCAAGAATTACACAGCCAAGACAGGGTAGAGAAAGAATATTCCAAGCTGGAAAACAAAACAAAACCAAAAAATGTGCAAAGGTCCACAGGTGAAAGAGAGCAGAGAACTTAGGAAACTGCACATCTGACTGCAGGTGCAGGATCCAGGGAAAGGAGAGGGATGGCAATGATAAGGCTGAGTAGGTATCACAGCTGGGTCACAGAGGGTCTTGTGCACCAGCATGGGAGGTTTGCCCTGTAAGAGAATGACTCAGTGAGGTTTCTATCACAAAAGGAATACTCTGGGATCCCTGGGTGGCGCAGCGGTTTGGTGCCTGCCTTTGGCCCAGGGCGCGATCCTGGAGACCCAGGATCGAATCCCACGTCGGGGTCCCAGTGTATGGAGCCTGCTTCTCCCTCTGCCTATGTCTCTGCCTCTCTCTCTCTCTGTGTGTGACTATCATAAATAAATAAAAAATTAAAAAAAAAAACAAAACAAAAAAAACAAAAGGAATACTCTGTCTACATGTAGAGAGTGATTGGGGCCCAACTTGGAGGCAATGGGCCAGTTGGGAAGCTGTTTTAGGGTCGATTGATATGCATAGTGAGAGGGTAACAAATAAAAAGCACAACTCCCAAGCTTCCGGCTTAGACAACTGTAGAAGACATATGGCTACACTCAGAAGGGAAAGAAGACAGAACAGTGGTAGCTAGCAGTTACTGTGTGCTCTCAGGCCATGCCAGCAACTATGCTATGAAGTGTTTCCCACCTTCTGATTTCAGTTGCTATGTCTCCAAACTCAATTTTCAAAAGACCGAATCAGAGGTCTACCTCTGCTCCAATCAACTCATATTGGTATTCTCTTCACTGTGCCTGGGGGCAGAGGTAGAACAGGATTAAGGAAAATGTCAGGGTTCCCTGGTACAAATAAGGTTACCTGGATGTATCCCATCCAGGGGGAGGTGGGAACAGATTCTCAGAAATGAGGGTGGGATATATGTAGGAAGACTTCTCAGGAAGTAAGTGTGTCCAGGTGGGAGTCAAATAGCTGCATTTGATGCTCAGAGGAGAGATGTGAGCTCCAGATGTTTATATTTGGGAATCTTCAGGGGCACCTGGATGGTGCAGTCAGTTAGGCATCTGACTCTTGGTTTTGGTTCAAGCCATGATCTCAGGATGGAGATCCATTCCTGTACTAGGCTCCAAGCTCATCGTAGAGTCTGCCTGAGATTCTTTCCCCATCTCCTTCTGCCCCTCACACTTGTACTCTCTTTCTCTCCCCCTTAAGTAAATAAATCTCTTTCTTTCTCTCTTTTTTTAAAAGACTTTATTTATTTATTCATGAGAGACACAGGCAGAGAGAGAGAGAGGCAGAGACACAGGCAGAGGGAGAAGCAGGCTCCACGCAGGGAGCCCGATGTGGGACTTGATCCTGGGACTCCAGGACCACGCCATGGGCCAAAGACAGGCTCTAAGCCACTGAGCCGCCCAGGAATCCCCAATAAATCTCTTAAAAAATATTTGGAGGTAGGGGATCCCTGGGTGGCGCAGCGGTTTAGCGCCTGCCTTTGGCCCAGGGTGCGATCCTGGAGCCCCGGGATCAAATCCCACGTTGGGCTCCTGGTGCATGGAGCCTGCTTCTCCCTCTGCCTATGTCTCTGCATCTCTCTCTCTCTCTCTTTCTCTGTGTGTGACAATCATAAATAAATAAAAATTAAAAAAATATCTGGAAGTCTTCAACATGTAGGTAGGTGAAGCCAGGGAAGCTGCCGACATCACCTAAGCGAAGGGTGTAAGGAGAGACGTAACTGAGGGGAGGATAGAAGCCATAGTAATAGACACATTTGAGGGATGGTTGAAGGAAGGCTGCTGGCAAAAGCAAGGGAAAAGTAACTTCTAGCAAAGGGGGCACGGGAAAGGAAAGGCATGCTGTTTCAGTTGCCAAGAAAGGCAGGAGGCGTCCATTGTGCTGAAAATGCTGGAAGCATTGGATCTAGGGCAGGGACAGAGGAACCTGTGAGTCAGAAGTGGGGTCATAGCTTCCAGCGGGATGGGGTGGAAGGAAAGAGTTGGGGAGGCTGTAGATGAGCTGTGGGAAGATTGCCATCTGCTAAGTCTGTGTGGGGAGGTCATGAGATAGGTTTGAGGAGGGTTAGCAAGAGTTTGAAAAAACTGTTGTGGAGAAAGGGGTAAAGAAAACCAAGAAACGAAAAATAATTTGCGAGCAGCCTGTGAGGGCCAGGCTGAGGTTGGAGATCCTGAATCTGAAACACCAGTTTCTGTGCTGTGTGGTTTGCTTCAGTGATGCTCAGCTGCCCAGGGGAAGGAACAGAAGGTTGGGAGTTGCTGGTTCTGGTTGACTTTGGTTGGATGGGTGTGGGCACACTGCCTAGGCCTTGTGGCTCCTAAGAATTAAAACATCTGCACTTAAAAAAAAAAAAAAAAAAACATCTGCACAAGTGTCAACTTTGTGTAAAGTCTTTTTCCCCTCTCCCTTCTCTCCTGCATGTTGATGGAGTGATTCTGTTCTCTCCTCAGGACCTAGTTCAGATGCCCTCTCCCTGTGAAAACTGTTCTTCATTGCAGCTTCTCAGTACTGTCTACGTACTGAGATTATATCACAGAGGTTGTCTTGTCTCCTGACATGTGGAGGGAGACAAGACAGGTGACCTCTTTATCTCCAACCAACTCAGTGACCTGGGTCTTCTCTCTTTGAGCACCCAGCATTCCTAGTCCCAGGAAGCCTGTCTAACACCCATTACAACACTGGGATCCAGGTGGGTTTTCATTCAGGTGGCTACAACCACTTGAGTGATTGCATTGCAGTCACTAATGCCTTTAAGGGAGTTGATGGGAGGTGTGGGGGTGGGGGAAGGGGAAGTCCATTTATTTGCCTAGACAGCCTCCCCCTCCCCAGGGACATTAGAGTTTCCTTGCTAAACTCTTTCATATCATAGATAAAGAAACTGAACTGAAGGTCTAGGGAGCTTAAGCATTACCCAAGGCAATACAACTACTTTTTTTTTTTTAATCAATAGACTTTTTTTTTTTGGAACAATTTTAGGCTTACAGAAAAATTGAAGGGAAAGTCAGAAAGTTCTCGTATATGCCTCACACCCACCTTTAGTTTCCCCTATTGCTAACATCTTGCATTAGTGTGGTACATTTCTTATAAATGATGAGCCAATTTTGATATGTTATTAACTAAAGTTCATAGTTTACATTAAGATTCATTCTTCCTGGCGGCAGGCGCCATGTCCGGCCGCGAAGGTGGCAAGAAAAAGCCCCTGAAGCAGCCCAAGAAACAGGCCAAGGAGATGGACGAGGAAGATAAGGCATTCAAGCAGAAACAGAAGGAGGAGCAGAAGAAACTCGAGGAACTAAAAGCGAAGGCCGCGGGGAAGGGACCTCTGGCCACAGGTGGAATTAAGAAATCTGGCAAAAAGTAAGCTGTTCCTTGTGCCTGAGGCAGTGATGATCCTTAATTCCATTCCTGCTTAAACATCTGGATTCCCTATCATAGCATCTGTTGCCACCTATAGCTGGGATGAAGTGTTGTCTTAGATCCTGTTGTACATTAAGAATAAACTTTTGTAAAAAAAAATAATAAAAGAATCAATCATAAAAAAAAAAAAAAGATTCATTCTTCCTTTTGTTCATTCTGTAGGGTTTGTCAAATGTGTAATGACCTGTATCCACTGTTACAGTATCATCACAGAATACTTTCACTGTCCTAACAATGCGCGATGCCATCTATTTAACCCTCTCCTAATCACTGCCTTTTCCAGAATGTCATATGGTTAGAGTCACACAATATATAGCATTTTCAGATTGGCTTCTTTTATTTAACAATACTCTTTTGAGGTGCCTTCATGTCTTTTTATGACTTGATAATTCATTTCTTTTTACTGCTGGATGGTATTCCATTGTGTGGAATGTGCCACCATCCATTTATTCATTGATCTGTTGAAGGACATCTTGGTTGCTTTCTGGTTTTGACAATTATGAATGAGACTACTATGAATATTTGTACAGGTACTGTATGGATATAGTTTTCAACTAAGTGGGGTTGCTGGATCATGAAGTATGAGTATTCTGTTTTGTAAGATACTGCCCAACTATCTTCTAAAGTGGCTGTACCATTTTGCATTCCCATTGGTGGTGAATGAGAGTTCCTATTGCTCTGTATCCCCACCAGCATTCGATGATGTTAGTACTTTGGATTTAGCTATTCTAACAGGTGTGCAATGGGATCTTGTTGTCTTACTTTGGAATTCTCGAATTGACCATCTGCATATCTTCTTTGTGAAGTGTCTGTTCAGGTCCTTTGCCCAGTTTTTAATTAGGCAGTTCATTTTCTTATTGTTGAATTTTAAGAGTTCTTTGTATATTTTCATTTTTTTAAAAGATTTTATTGTTAAGTAATCTCTACACCCAATATGGGCCTCAAACTGATGACCTGGAGATGAAGAGTCATGTGTTCTACCAACTGAGTTAGCCAGGAGTTCCAAGAGTTCTTTGTACACTTTTAGATACCAGTCCTTTATCAGACATGTGTTTTGGAGAAATTTTCTCCCAGTGTGGTGGCTTGTCTTTCCATTCTTTTAATATAATTACTTTTTGTATATATGTGTGTGTGTGTCCAAATCCTAAGTGCAGAGCTTTAAATATAATAGCTGTCTTTATATAAGTGTATAATGAGTGTACAGATTATAAGTGTACTTAATTTTTACAAAGTGCATGCATCCTGATAACCAGCACCCAGATCAAGGCAGAATATTGCCCCCAACCCCTAAAGTCATCTCCATGTCCCCTTCTGGTCACTATTGGAAGCACCAGTCAGTATGCTGACCTCTAAAAACATAGATTCATGTCGCCTGTTTTGAGTTCAGCATAAATTGAATTGTATAGAATATATTGCCCTTTGTATGTGACATCACTTGCTCAAGAGTCCATTGATGAGACACATCCACATTGTTGTGTACCACAATCCTTTCATCCTACTTTTCCTTTTAAATTATATATTATAGAAGCCATGTGAGCGATGGGTGTTTGCTTGTGCGTATACATGTGTGCATGTGTGTACATGTGCCTGTGTCTGTGTTTGTGTTGTGTCCCATGTGTTGCCTTCCCCTGTTTGTGGTCCTCCTTCTCTCTCTGACTCACTGGATTCACCCAAAATTTCAAGTTTCCTCTGAGTCATGGATTGTTTGCCTAAGATGGTACCTTGCACAGCACACATTGTGCCCAGTAATGAGCACGTGCTAGCCCCACTCACTCTCCCATTCACCTTCATGGCATCCCTGACACACAAGGAAGAGAGCTGTGGAGAGAGGACCAGGAAGCCACAGGAAGCTGGGAGTGTGGCCAGAGATTCCAGGGAGATGTGTAGCAATGCCTTACCCTCAAGCTGAGAGAAGGGTGGAACTTTCCCTGTCCTTTTGTCCTCAGAGATGCTGTGACCCTTGACAGGGAAGCTGGGTAGAGAGGAAGGAGAGGGGATTAGAAAGCCAGTTGAGGCTTTTTTGATTGTGGACTTTTTGAGATTTTTAAAAAAGATGTTATTCATCTGAAGGGAGGAGGGGTAGAGGGAGAGGGAGAAGCAAACTCCCCACTGAGCAGGAAGCCCAATGTGGGGCTCGATCCCAGGGCCCTGAAACCATGACCTGAGCTGGAGGCAGATGATTAACAAATGAGCCACCCACACATCTCGAGATTTTTTTAGATGTTTGGGACCCCTAGCATATTCTTCTTACTCCCCATCACTCTGTGCTGGGGTATCTCTCCCCATGGAGGAATCAATGATTCAGATAGGGGCTGAGATGTACAGAGGAAACCTAGGAGCTTAGTGAAGAAAACATGTATCTACTGAGCACCCAATGGGTGCTGGAGGCTTTATGCACATTGGCTGTTTTAATTCTGTCTTCAACACTGTGCCTGGGCTCCCCACCACCCAGACCTCCTTGGACACTTGAGTTGAAGCTTATCAACTCCGTTTAATTTTCACGATACTCCTGTGAAATAGGCAGGGCTGTGTCATCCACTTTCTCAGGAAAGAAACCAAGTGACTGTAAGGAGCTTATATTCTGAGGACAGCTCCAGCACTGCCTTGTCTTGTCCACCGTGTGTCTAGGAACTGCCTATCAACGCACTGAATAACGTAGGCAAAACGGTCTATAAGTCACCTTATAAACATGGGTGTCTAAGAGAAGGAAGATCACAAAAAACTCTGCTCCTGGCTGGCAGGGACAAGGAGGCGAATGTAGCAACATCTACCTCCAGCCCCTCTTGTTTAACAGAACCCCTGCCAGAAGGTGTGGTGCAGACTGCACTCAATGCATTGTCTCCTGAGAAGAATCTTCTCTCCTCCAAGAATCCATTTCTCCATTCCACCCACCTTCCCTCTGCAGTGGCCCTGGCCCAGACTTCCACATGTTCTCTTGAAAGAGATGCACCCCAAAAGTGATACCAGACTCCCCCTGGCCCTCCTCTGCCCGGTCTAGCTGTTATTCTCTGTTGTACCCTTCTTCCTCTGTAAGTGCTGGGCTAGTCTCCTGGCAATCTCATGTCTCCCCCTGTGCCCCATGTCCTTGAGTCTAATGAGGGGCCGGAGCACACTGTGGCTGAGCCTTTCCCCACAGCCTTGAAATGCTCCCATCCCTTGCAGAGACTCAGCAGGAGGACAGGTGTGCCAGTGCCATCATTGAAGGAGAGTGAGCCTGGAGCATCAAATCTTGTGCTCTAAGACTTCTGGGGCCCTGGCCAGCCCTGAATGTCTGTGCATGTGTGTGGATGTGTGTATATGTGAGCTCAAAGAGACTTCCTTTCCCCTACTGAATGCTTTTGTATTATTATTATTATTATTATTATTATTATTATTATTACAGTTGAATTAACAGTATCTTCTATTTTTAACTACTTCTAAACAAGGCCCCTGACCTTGATCAGTGGTATTAGAGTCCAGATCTTGGGGATACACATGAGAACATATATGAGGGGGACAGGTAGAAACATGAGTCCAAATCAAGCATAATGTAATTGTCAGAATACCTCTGGGCAAGGATGAGTCCATGGGAACCCCATATCAATAAAAAGGATGGAAGCTGAGGGCAGTAATCATTCATCCACTTACACATTCCTTTTAGGCAACTGTGGAGTGCCTACCACAGGTTCAACATAGTGATAGAAACTGGAGATGGAAAAATAAGATTTTGACTTTCAAGTACAACAATATAATGAGATGTATGAACCATTAAAACTGAAGCTTAACACTCTGACCTATTGAGGGTCAAGAGTAGAAACCTTTAAATTATGGGGATGAAAGGTACAGCATAGGGAATATAATAAATGATACTGTGTGGTGGCAGATGGGAGCGACACTTGCACTGAGCACAGCATAATGTACAGACTTGTCGAATCACTGTGTTGTAGCCCTGAAATTAATGAGACATTATGTGTTAACTGTACTTTGATTTTAGAAAAGGGGGAAAAAGGGGGTAAAAAAGAATAGAAACCTTTAAGCCAGACCTGGGAACAGAGAAGACTTTCTAGAGAAGGTAACATCTGAGCTGAACCATTGGAATGAGTCCTTGTATTTTCAAGACACTTTACAGTTTATGGATTGCTTTCATATTCATTATCACGCATCATTTTCTTCACAACCTTTTGATCTTTCCCTGAGATAAAATATTTTCCCAATTTACACATGGGAGGGGGTTCAGCTGTGCCTAGGGTTAAGTGGATTGCCCAAAGTCTCTCTCTCTCTCTCTCTCTCTCACACACACACACACACACACACACACCTCTAGATGGCCAGCTTCCTGCTTCCTGGTCCTGGGCTCTTTCAGTTCATTACCAGGTGGCCTGCCTTCTACACCTCACCCCACACCCCAGTTTTGTTGACTGCAGCTGAAGACAAGATCACAATTTTCTGATCATCCTAGGCAGGCTTCCAGGAACTGATGTGGGGTTGCTAGGGGACACCTCAGAATAGCCCAGGGGCCTTGCCCAGGACTCCACCCCTAGGAAATCCCCTGGTCTGTGGCCCCTCCGACAGCCGGTTTTGACCATCTGCCCCAATGCACTGTGATCCAGAGCCTGTTGAGGAGTACTTCCTGGAGGCTCAGCCATGTGCTGGATGTGAGACAGTGGGTGGAAGTGGCATGGAAAGTCCACTAATTGCTATGGCCTTTGCTTCTGGGGAATTCCACCCTCACCCCAAGGCCCTTTTCAGCCATCAAAATATGACTTCTTTCTTTAAAATTAGGAAGTAATTGACACCTGTCATTTAAAACAATCAGAGCTCTGTTCCCCTTACGTCTTCATTTTTTTTCTCCCTTACCCCTTTCCACCTAGGCTCCAGGAGCCATTATCAATATTTATCATTATCATCTTTAATGATTCATCAATCTCTGGATGAATAAGGAATATTTCGATGATTTTTATTATGTCTTAACTGTTAAGTACATAAGCAAGGCGAAAATACCTCTCCCTGGAAAACTTGAAGCTTACAGATAAAATCCTGTAGAATCAGATAGAATCCGCCTCTTCTCCTGGTGCTTGGGCCTGCCTCTAATGTATGTGGGCACTGGGAGGACCATGGGGGCCTCTCACTCTCATTTCTCTTCCCAGCCCTGGCTGCCTTGGGCCAAGGGTATACATGAAGTCAGCAGCTGTCCAGGGAATGGATCCAGAAAAGAATTCACGCAGGTCCAGAAGTGGGCTCAGAACTCTCAGAAAGAGAATTCTGGGGTCATGAGTTTGAATGTGGTCTGGAATGGAGAATGTAGTGAAGGGAGGACTCCTTGGCCAGAGGGCAGGGTCTGCAGGATCCAGGCAGGGCCGTGCTGGCCCGGCTGTGAGGGCAACGTTGTGGTGCCCTCCTCCTCATCCCACTAAGAGACAAAAGTGCTTACCAAGCTTCTCTTTAGCCTATCGACATATGGAATATATATATACCCATAGGAAATAAAAGGTGCTGTTTTGAAGGTTATCCCCCACCCTCCCCACCACCACGAGTAATGTCACACCATATATATTGTTCTGTAACTCTTTTCACTTACTCTGCAGTGAGGATTTTTCCACATAGCTCTACACTTTTTTATTTTAACTATGGCTCAGTATCCTGTGGGTATGATTATATTATAGTTTTTTTTAATTTAATTTTATTTTAATTTATGATAGGCACACAGTGAGAGAGAGAGACTGGCAGAGACACAGGCAGAGGGAGAAGCAAGCTCCATGCACCGGGAGCCCGACGTGGGATTCGATCCCGGGTCTCCAGGATCGCACCCTGGGCCAAAGGCAGGCGCTAAACCGCTGCGCCACCCAGGGATCCCGATATATTATAGTTTAGTTAAAGATAAGTAGTATTTGTTTAGTGAAGTTTTTTTGGTGCTATAACATAATGTGGGAATTCCTGAAAATTCTTGCATTCTGAAAACTCACACAGTAAAAATAACAGGCAATAAACAATAGAGTTGGGCAGACCTTCAAAATTTATGCATCTTGGTAATAGAACCCCACCCAAAGCATTAACCGATGGCTCGGAGAGAAAATTCGGGCAGCTTGGGTATGTATCTCCACTACAGGGCTGCTAGGCTGCCTCCAGGGCTGTGAAAGCCACACAAAACAGAGTCACATTGCAGGCCACAGGTGACAGGGGGTGCAGATGGAAGGGAACTCTGAGCCAGGTGGGCACAGGAGGAAGTGCAACCTGCTTCCTGGGATGAGTGTCTCTGGGGACCAAAGCCCAGGTGCAGGAACGTATTTTAAATTTTCTTAAAATAGAGCTGAAAGGGCCCTCGTCTCCACAGAAGCCAAGCAAAGGGCTTTTCCCTTTCTTGCTGAAGGGTACCGCTCTACTCCCGCTACTACTCCAGTGCCCCTGGCTACAGAGAATCCCATTTGAACCAGCCCGACTTGCACTCTATAGCCACCTAATCGCCCTGTTCATCAGCTGTAGATGAGCTCTTTGGTATTGTGGAAACATGAGTAGTAGAAGACAAGACAGTGTGAAAGTGACTACAACATTGTACATGCTCATAAATATTAGTAAAAGGAGAGAGAGGGAGAGAAGAAAGGCAAGATGGGAGGGAGGAGGGAGAGAAGAGGGAGGTGGGAGGGAAGGGGAAGGACTGGAGAATAATCTCAGCAAACAGAGAACACGTTTGGTTAAGAGGGCCCACCTACCATCACCAGGTTCATTCACTCCTAAAGGGCCCATGATGGACGTCAGAAACTCCTTGAAGAAACTTCTGTTGGTCTGAGGGGAAATAAAAACTGTGCGTGTATAGAATATATTCCTTGAAAGAGTGCCCTTATTCTGCAATGTTCTTACTCTTTGTTTTTAAAATATCCTTTCTTAGGGAGAGAGAACATGAGAGACTCCTAACTCTGGGTAACGAACTAGGGGGGGTGGAAGGGGAGGAGGGCGGGGGGTGGGGGTGACTGGGTGATGGGCACTGAGGGGGGCACCTGATGGGATGAGCACTGGGTGTTATTCTATATGTTGGCAAATTGAACACCAATAAAAAATAAATGTATATAAAAATTAAAAAAAAAAATGTCCTTTCTTGGGGCACCTGGGTGCCTCCGTGGTTGAGTGTCTGCCTCAACTCAGGGCATGACCCCGGGTCCTGCGGGGAGCCTGCTTCTCCCTCTGCCTTTGTCTCTGCCTCTCTCTGTGTGTCTGTCATGAGTAAAGAAATTTTTTAAAAAATCTTTAAAATATCCTTTCATTGGGAAACAAAGTCATAACAAATGGTGTTTTATGTTTATTTATTTATTTTTTATTTTTATTTTTTTTAAAGATGTTTTATTATTTTTTATTTATTCATGAGAGACACAGAGCTAGAAAGAGAGAGGCAGAGACACAGGCAGAGGGAGAAGCAGGCCCCATGCAGGGAGCCCAATGTGGGACTCGATCATGGGTCTCCAGGATCACACCCCGAGCTGCAGGCGGCACTAAACCGCTGCACCACCAGGGCTGCCCTGTTTTGTGTTTATAGCTGTGTCTACCTATGTAGATATTCTGTTTTGGCAAAATACAAAGTCATCAGCTTTTTACTTGTCCTCAATTTTCTTGTGTGCGAAGTTTTACTGATCTGTTGGGGCAAAAGCCTGGAAACCACTTAGGCCATTGCTGACCTTTGAGTAAAATGATCTTTAAACCATCCTGGAAAAATGGTCAATCAGCCTCAGATCCTAGGCTCCTTCAAAGGAGAAACCTTGTACCTCAGCGCTCCCGCCCCAAGGTGAAATTATGTCATGTAATGAGGTCCCCCTAAATGTAGTTCTCTCTACTCCACGAAGAAGGGCTACTTTAAATTTTGTTTGAATTTCATGCTGTGGAAGTTTCCTTCAAGCTTCTTGAAGGAAGACTTAACTTCTTACTTTTCATAATGTAAATGGGGGAAATCTGGAGGCTGGAGGCTCAGACAGTGAAGCAGGCCCCTAGATGCCCCTCACAGCCTCTTGATCATCCAGCCCACCCTCTGGGTCTCTCTTCTGGTCTCCAGGGAGGGGCACCATGGTCCTTTTCCCTCCAAGGAAGAGTGCCTTTGAACTTAGAACACTGCCCTAAGCATGGGACCGAGGAATGTACCCAAATTTCTCTCTGTTTGTAAGAAATCTAAGTCAGGTTAGAGGTGTTCTCCAATGTGCTGTGGGTCAGCCACCACCTCCAGGCCCGGCCCACCCCTTGCAGTAGACTTTCATCATGAGTACTGTTCCTGGCAGCCTCCTGGCAGTGGTGGTCTGATCAGTCACCCACTCTGGGTTTGGGGGTGCTCACCTGTAGGTGGAGGAGATTGCCTGCATGATCTCTAAGTCTGTTCCAGATTTCTGTCCCACTGCCCTCTCACCCCCTAACCCCATCCTCAAACCAAAGACAGCCATTCAAGGATTGGCTCTGTTAAAAGCCCGGGACTTTACAAATCCAGCCACAAAATCCCATGCATGGAGGAAGGAGAGAGAGACAGCCTTCAAAATATTTGTTTGTGAAGTTTAAAAGCTAAGTACATTACCATTTGTGATAAAGGGAATATACAAGAGTATTTATACATACTAAAATGTATATGCAGAGAATAGCCATGGACTGATATATAAGAAATAGACTTATCTGGCAGCTTTACGGGAAGAGGGCAATGCTGGGAGACAGGGATGGGAGGGAGGCTTTTGGTTGCACACACTTTTGTAACACAAATTTTGAACTAATCGAATTCTCAAAATGACCTCATGAAAACATCCTGGCTCAGCCATTTGGTAACTATTGGTCTCTGCGCAAGTGACCTGACTTCCAGTTTTAGTTCCTCATCTAGAAAATGACAACAATCACCCAATGATGTTATGAGTGAGAATTAAATGAGCAGATGACACATGGAAAGCGGACCCCGGTTCCTGGCACATAATAAGGCTTCACCAAGTAGTAACCAAAGACTCATCAGACAGAAGCGCTGAGCTCTGCATCCCCGGGGAGCCCACAGATGAGCTGGGAGGACCATCTCAGCACGGAACACTTAACCTCTGCATAGGGTAGGAGTGTTTACAAGCGGATACCTCCATCGCACCATATTTCCTCCTCACCAAGCCCTGTGGTGGGCAGGGATGGCACCAGAAACGGGAGCTAACTTGTGAAAGGTCACACTTCAGGATGGTGGGACAGGATCTAGAATTTGAGTCATACAACCTTGTGTCCAGACTCTTTGGGTCATATTTCCCTTGAGCGAAGCCCAAATGTATTGGTTGGTGGGGTGGGGTTAGGACAGAGGTCTGGAATGTCCTGCTCCCCCTGCCCCATCCTTTCTGTGTGTGTGTGTGTGGGCAAGACTTTTGGCAGGGATCTGGTTTAAGGCTAGTGGACAGCAGCCCAGGACTGGGTAGAGAAGCAATTCTGTGTGGCATCATTGCTTGAAAACAGCTCTGGGACACCCTCTCTGGCTTGCTGTCCACTACTGTCATTTGCATTTCCTTTATGTGTTTCCTCCTAATTCCCACTTCCACTAAGGGTGGAATCAACTTTGGGAGCTGCATAGGGAGTTTTCTCAACATTAAAGGAAGAATGTTGTGTTAATCAGCATATTTGAGTCCTAGGATGTCAGACTTCAAGGGTATGAGAGGCATGTAGCCACTAGGTCCCCAGGATTACAGGCAAGGAAATGGGGGTCTGGAGGGTGAGTGTGATATTATCAGGACCACACGTCACTTAGTACCATGTTGAGACTTGAACCCAGATCTTCTGACTCCAAGACAAGTGGCAGTAGAAGTTCTCAAGCTTCTTAGCTGCAGGAAACATGCTGCAACATTTCTGAGGGTTTGTGTGTGTCTCTGCAGAGGTACGAAGGGGTTGGGATAAGCAAAGGTGCGCTGGAACTAACTTGCCAGGTAGGGTGCTAGGTACGCGTCATTAAGCCTCACTAAGGTTCAGAGAAGTAAACACTGCTATCCCCATTGTAGAGAAAACTGAGATTTAGAGTACCTATGTCAGCTTCCCAGGGCCTCACACCCAGTGAGAGATAGAACAGGATTCAAGCCCACATCCACCTGCTTTGAAGCATTAACGCACACTCCATTACAATAAAGTTTGACATTAGAAACAGGGCATGTTTTCCATGAAAGTGTCCTCACAGGCTTTGCAAATGAAATCAGAGTGAGGCTATTGCAGTGGAGCTGGTAGATATTTTGTGCCTGACCAACACATGGCAAATTGGTCTCTGAAAGCCTGGGGACTTCCCGTGAAATCCCCTTTGAAGGTGGATGTATGAGGTTTCTGGATTGGTGAAAAGTGAAATGAAGAACTGGTTCTCAGGGATCCCTGGGTGGCGCAGCGGTTTAGCGCCTGCCTTTGGCCCAGGACACGATCCTGGAGACCCGGGATCGAATCCCACATCGGGCTCCTGGTGCATGGAGCCTGCTTCTCCCTCTGCCTGTGTCTCTGCCTCTCTCTCTGTGTGTGTGACTATCATAAATAAATAAAAATTAAAAAAAAAAAAAGAACTGGTTCTCAGATTGCATGTGAGCTGGTATGATCTATGATGCTTGAAGGACCTCTGCACACTGTCAGCTCTTCCTTAGCCAGGGACCACACTCTGCGCTGTGAGTTCTGCTCTCCTGGTCACAGAAGACTGGGCAATGGTTTGGTGCCCAAGCCAGAGGTCTGGCTCCTTCCAGGTGGCTTGGCAAAAGCTTCTGTCCTTCTGTGCCATAGGGGTCTTCTGTATGGGATGTTGACAGCATGACCCAGTTGGATCCCTTCTCTTGGAAAGTGTGAGTACAAGTGAGAAGTGAGTAGCTGGGAGCTGTGTCCTGAGCAATGATGAGCCAGACTGGGAGTCCCCAGGAGGCCTGATGAAGCCACCTCTCAGCACGGTTGCAGGGATTCTTCTTCCTCATAAATGCTCACATAACTCAAGGCTCCCACATTCTTCAGCCTCCAAGGAGCACCCTTTCTTCTTGTGTTCCAGTAACACCAGCTGAAGTCCCCGTAGCTGTAGGGAGTCCCAGTGTTTCTGGGAAGCATCAGGAATGCTTACATTTTCCATAAACCCACCCCAGGGGCCTCTTGATAACTTGGTCCATTGCCTTATGCTTCTAAGCACACATCTTGCTGTGACAAAGCAAGAGAAAGGCAAGGAATTGAGGACATCCACAAAGGAGTGATCCTAGTGATTGGCTGTGGACTCTAAGGCAGGTAAGAAGGAAAGAGGCAGTAAGCTCAGGGAAAGGAGGGTCTGGTGGGATCCAGAATTATTGCTATTGAAGTTCTAGAGGGAGTGAGCTGGAACGATGGGATTACACTCTAGGGATTAGAGTGGACTACAAGAAGTTGCAATTATGGTGGGATGGAAATCACTAGTAATGACAACTCTAGTAGACGGCTGGGATAGGGTAGAGGACAAGATCATTAGAAAAGAGGTGTTCAAGGGACCATGTGTAATGCATAAGAAAATCCCCATGACTTAAGACATAGGAATAACGATGATAGAGGGTGACAGTGCGCTAGGAGCTACAGCCATGAGAAATGACAGCATGAACCAGTCAGGCAGGCAGGTGTTTGTACACGTCCCCGGTACAATCTTCTCTTTCCTGAATTCTGATCTTAAGACAGATTGTTAGAAGAGGCGTGCACTTCTAACAAGGATTTATCTCTTGGATGATGTAAGGTGACAATCTCTTTAATACTTTAATAGTTCATACTGGTACCTGTCAGCTTTGCTTTTACAGGCTTCTTTCCAGGGCAAGGCTTTTTTTTTTTTTTTTTTGTGACTGTTGTAGGAAGAAAGAAAGGGTAAGGTTGTTAAATAAAAATTGTCATAATTCCTGCCCCTGCTCTATAATATATCTGAATTTAATGTATCCCATGACAGACAAAAGTTCCCCCATTTCTAACAGGGAACTTTGATTCTAAATCGATGCATAAGACAAGAGCCTGGAGTGAGAAGGTTTCTCCTGATGCCAAGGTTGTGCTTGGTGCCTTCTTTACTGCCTGGGCATGTTGGTATCTGGGATGCCGTCAGATGCTTCTGTGAAGGGGAGAAGAGTATTTGTGGAAGGACATTGCAGGCAGAGCCAGATGGGAATGTGCTGGTAGAAGTGGAGGTCAGGAAATTGATTCGTTTAAGCCGTCCAGGCTCATATAGCTTTTGGGAAGTCCTGTAGCCCAGCTAGAAGGCCACTGATCTACCTCACACTAGTCCTTCGGGTTTGTTTTCATCTCTGTAATATCAAGAGGTGTGACTCTGTGACCCCTGAATTACAATCCAGCCTTCAGTATTTAATTCCCACCATCAAGCCCAGCTACTGGAGAGTTTGTGCATTTACTGAGGCTACTCCTGTCTCCTAGAGAAGCATCGAATGGGCTGGGCACTCCCACCACTCACAAATGAGCTAGACTCCTGCTGCCTCCCTCACTAGTAGTGGTGGTTTGCTCTGTGTCTCTCTCTTGCCACACCACTGAATGGCCCTGCCAGCTCCAAGCCAGGTAATCTGGGGCAAGTTCACTGCATTCAATAGCATTCCTACTAACAGACCACAATACAGCATTAAAAAAACTCTGAACTATGAAAGGAGATGGTTTTTGGAGGATGGCGTTATAGGAACTATGTCTTATTTCTGCAGTGTTTGAGTTTTTCCTATGAGAATATATATTGGTTTTTTTTAAAATTTTTTATTTATTTATGATAGTCATACAGAGAGAAAGAGAGAGAGGCAGAGACACAGGCAGAGGGAGAAGCAGGCTCCATGCACTGGGAGCCCGACGTGGATTCGATCCCGGGTCTCCAGGATCGCGCCCTGGGCCAAAGGCAGGCGCTAAACTGCTGCGCCACCCAGGGATCCCTATATTGCTTTTGTATACATGTATACTTATTTTTTGTATTATTAGTGTTATGTTTCCGTTTTTTACTTGACTGGTGCCAGCTCAAGTGTGGAAACAGCATAATATGCAGCTTGGAAGCCTCGGCCATTATGTATGTCTGATGCATTTTTTAATGTAGAAGAATTGGTGTTTACTTAGTAAACGCAGTCAGAGCATAAAAAGGAGTCAGGGTTGGTAAGGTGGCTAGGTGCCCACCCTACATGAAGAGCGTGTCTCCTCCACCCCACCGCTGTCTCTGACTTCTGTGTGGGCGGTGAGGAAGGGAAAGAACAAAGTCTTTAGGGTAGTTGGGAGGGGGGTTGTGGAGGCCCAGCATTCAGCAGGGTTCAGAGTTTGGGCCAGGAAGGGAGAGGCAGGAGCAAGGCCTCTAAGACAGGAGTGGCTTAGCTGAATTCAGCACTTGTTGGGGGGAAGTGGGTGGTTTGGGTTTTACTTTCAGTTTTCAATCAAAGTCATTTCAGGATGAAACCCATATAACGGTCCGATCTCTCAGCCAGATTTCTCAGCAACCTGTGCTCCACCCCAGCCCAGGTTGTTCAACTTGAGCTGGAGGGTGGGCTGGGGAATGTGAGCAGTAGGAACAAGGTTTTCTGCAGGGCAGTGCCCTGGACTCTGCATCTCAGCAAATTGTCCAGCTCAGGCCCTCAGTAGCAATTCTACTACCACATTTGGATGATAGTGGCAAGTCATTCTACCTCCCTGCACCACAAGTGGGCATCTATAAAAGGATCTCTAGAACATCATTTAGCATCTAGTGTGCACCAGGCTGGCACTGTGTCTTCAAAGATGAATCAAATACAACCTCGACCCTCAATTTGCTCACAGGGTGGAGAGAGAAGAAGGAAACAAAGAGGTACAGTGTGATGAGAGCTGCCATTCATGGGGGCCCACTCCATGCCAGGTGCTTTACTTATGTTATTTTCATAGTCTTTAGTATGGCTCAAAGACAATGGTTCTTGGTGTTTGAGCCAGGGACAACCTATAAGAATGCAGATTCCTAGGACACTGCCCCCCGCATGAGCCACTGGGTCAGAATCATGGGGGTTGGGTGGGGCATCATCACTTTTGACAAGCATCTTGAATCACTCTCGTGTACCCCAAAGACCAAGATCTCCCTTGCTAGATGGTAGATATTTGACCTTAGTAGGTTGTACTAAGAAAATAATCAAATCGCTCTGGACCAGCCAAGGTGCATGTTGTAGAAGAACCTTGAATCAAACCCAGAGCTAGGGTGATCAATGTCTCACTGCACTTGGGAAAATTCTGCTTGATGTCTGTTGTCCCACATAATTAACAGCAGCTCTTTTCACTCTCAAAAGCACCCTGCATTGGATAATAAATTACATGGCTACTCTAGCGGGAGCCCCTGGCCAGAACTCCATCCCCTGCTATTGCCTCTTCTCAAGGGTCAGCTCATGTGGTTGTGGGAACACACAGAAGGTGGAGGGGGGTAACCTGTCTGGGAACGTAGAGTGGAGGTGGAGGGGGAGGAAGGTCAGGGAAGAAATTCCAGCTGTGACCCCCAAGTCCCCTCTCTGCGTTTAGGACAGTGGAATGGACAGCAGGGATTTTACGGAAGGAAATTGATAAACAACTGGTTTCCATCTCCTCAAAAAGCTGCAACTCCAGCAGCAATTACAATAACAATGAACACTTATGTGCTGCTCACTGGTGCCTAGCACCCTTCCAGCCACTTTATATGTGTCATGTAGATGAGCCCAGAGCCTGAAGATCAGGTGAAGGGGTGATGCTGGGCCACAAGAACTTTTCTGCCTAGGAGACTTGGAGTCATACTGCACTATTGACCAAGGACCCAGAAGTCCAGACATCCAGCTTAATCACAAAGCAGTTCCTGATACAGCCTCTGTAAACTGTGGCCTTTCTGGATGATGGAAAAAGTCAACACCAAGTTTCTGAGTCTAATATTTGGTGAAAAAGAGCTCATTTTTCCTTCTCTGGAGACCTTTAAGAACAGAGCTGCCTGCACATCTTGACTAGTTTAGATACAGCCCTGTCCGGAAACAGAAGGACGGAGGAGATGACCTCTGAGGTCTCTGAGAGCCTAAGGGGACTGTGATCATTACAACCACATGTCAGGACCTGGAGACATTCCGGTTTCCTGCTCCTTTACCTGGGGCCCAGGGCTGCAGGGCCCCTTTGCCTGTGTATTTAGTAGGTCAAGCCCTCCCCCCCCCGCCCTCCCCCCTCCGGCCTCTCAGCCTCCTCTTTAGTGAAGATTTCACTGTCCACCCCAGCAGACCCCTCTGCTCTGCCTTTACCTGGATCTCCCTTGCACTCTGTATGTAGAAGGAGCTTGAGTGTGGGTATAGGACACGGGTCCTCCTTCTGTTTTCTCTACTTCATCTCCAACACACATCTGGATTTTTCAAGTCAAGCCTGGGTCCTTCCTGATACCAACTGCTCTTTCAGTGACATGGAGCAGGATGCCCTCTCTCTAAAATACTTACCATTGCAGACTTGCATTCTCTCTGGGCAGCAGAACTAGTGGCCATGGTGGTTGAGGCTGCAGTCAGATGTGCCCAAATTGGCCAGATGTGGATGTTCTCTGAGTGTGGTTTTTAACCCAGAAGACCAATGAAGGCCATCCCTTGAACACAAATAGGCCTACACATACATTTCTTATTGAGATCATCCTGAATTGGGCAGCTGGAGGAAGGGGTTGGCCCAGGGCCCAGCCGAACAGAGGTTCCTTGGAGCCAGCTGCTTGGCTAGAACAAAACTGACAGCTCAACAGATGGGAAGAAAGCCTGGTTGGGGGGATTTGGGGGAGAGGGTAAGAGAGTGAGGGAGAGAGAGAAAGAGTGTGGAGCAAAGAGGATGAAAATGAGGAGAGAAAAGCGAGAGGGAGGAGGGAGTGGATGTAGGGGGAAGAGAGGGAGAGGTTTAGGGTGGAGGCTTCGTCTTGGGGCTGTAGATCATTCAAGGGTTGGCAGGAGAGGGAGGGTTAGGAAGGAAGAGCACAGCGAACTATGGTTTAGGTACATTGGGCTCTCACAGAAGAATCTCAGTGTCTCCCAAACTTAGCTTTGTGGGACTCTGGGCAGTCTGTATGGTGAGATAGAGGGTAGGGATAAGAGAGAAAAAGTGTTAGAAAATTGGGCAGGTGCCATGCATTCAGCTCGCTCACACTTTTTACACACATCCATTTTATGTGTCAAGCTCTGTGCTAGGCACTGGACATAAGAGGGATGAATGAGGCGCAGCCTCTGGCAGCACTCTGAAGGACACCTGCAGTGTGCTCAGTAGGCAGGTAAGGATGCATATGAGGGATGGGCTCAGGATACTGAGAGTTCTCCAGAAAAAGAGGAAAATATGCATTATTTCTAGGTGTGAGCTAGAGGATCTGAGAGTTGGAAAGTCAGCTTGTGGGGTGGCTCCTGAAACCAGCCAGACCAAGGGTTCCTTCTCATATGCTAGCAGGTCTCTGGAAGAGAAGTAGTCTTGTTTGTCCTGTGAAAGGGCAGGAGCAGAGATGAGAGAAGCCATTGGCTCTGCAGGTCAGACAGGGAACTTCAAATCACATTAAGTTAAAAAAAAGGTCCCCACCCCCATCTTTTTAGAGGTTTTGTTTTCTTCTTATTTTGGGTTTTTTGTTAGTTTGTTTTTGGTTTTGACCAGAAGACTTCTCAGAGCTTTTAGTATGTAAATTCCAAGACTTGGACAGTATGAGCTTTTTGAGGCTGCACTATATCTTGTGACTTACTTTGAGTTCTGCTATGGTGTTGGACAGAACTTCCCTATGATGAAGTACAAAGAAAGCTATGGGTGGGGACACTGATCTCCTGGGAGGTCTGAGCCTCCTGTCAGCCATTCATTCCACCTGTCCCCAAAAGCTCTTTGAAAACCCTTCAGCTAGATTAAAGATTTGATGAACTTGTCTTTGTTCTCAGTGATGTGACCTTGGATGAACTCCTCCAATTCTTTATGGTCCTTCCATTTTCTCCTCATTGAATTGAGATAATGGGCCTCAATTCATTCCTGTCTTTAGGGGTAATCTGTCCCCAAAGCATCTGTGTTGTATTATTAGCATCTACTTCCCCGAATTGTTCTGTATTATTTCCTCTATAGGTTCTGAGCCCCAGCTAGGTTGAAAGCACCCTGAGGGCAGAGGCCCTTCTGGCCACAAAGGTTCTAGGTTCCCCCTAACAGGGTGACAAGATGGACTAGCAGGGGACCTCAAGTCGGAGGACTGGATTTGCTTCCCCACTCCTTCTCTTAAGCTCTCAGAGCCTCTTCCTTCTATTATGAAAAAATGGTGTTACCTGAGCCGAGGGAAAGTGATTTATAAATTAAATTTCCATAGACTCTTAGTTATTTTTATTAAACATTTGTCCTACTCATGTTAACCGTGTTTGAGGCACGGTGCAGGATGCTGAGAATCCAGAGATGAGCTACTGGTTTGTCTACCTCATCTCATTCAGGCTGTAGGTTGATAAGGGGATGATTGTGGAAAATCACACTTACAAAGCTAAGAAAACCTCAGCATTGTGAATGGGGAAATAGATATATTTAAGATGCAGGAAAAATGAGTGCTATTTCATGAGCTCTGGTCCCCAAGCCATCGTTTCCTCTTCGGAGCAGCCATACCCATGATCAAGCCAAGCACACGGATACTTTATTTTCTACTGTAAAAGAGGAATTCGACAGAAGTACTTTTTGTGTTCAGGTGAACCGGAAGTGGGGGTGTTGAGGGGGCAGGGGAGGGGAAAGCACGGGAGGAACGGAGGTGGGAGAGGCTGGCAGCAGGGCAGACAGACCCCGGCACAGATGTCTAACTGAAACAAGGGAATGTTGTGAAGCGGTGGGTCCCTCGTGGCTCCATCGCGGCCCCCTTAAGGACCACCCTGGGAAGTCCTCTAGAAAAGCCATCCATCATGGACAACAGTCTGCTTTCTTTCCCCCCTGCTTCAATATCCATAGCACAAAAATGTGCTTCACTAATGGAAACCTCGTGCTGACCTCTCGGAGGGTTGTGGCAGTGAGCGGCAGAAGAGGAAGCGGCTGTGTGTAAAAGAACACACAGAAACAGGCCAGAGCTCCCAGCTCTGCACACACGCACACGCACACTCGCACACTCGGCTAGGCGTGGACACAGAGAGGGACGGGAAAGCCTTGCTTGCACTGGCTACTGTGACCGTGACAGCAGGGAGGCAAAGAGGATGGACTTGCCCTGCAGCCCCCCAGATCACCAGGCAGGGCTCAGTGCCACCTTCTCTGTCCTCAGTGATTCAGAGGCTGCTTAGTGCTTAGTGTGTCTGGCTGGGGTTTTCACTGGCTCTCATGCCCTGTTGGAGGGGGAAAAAAAGGCAAGAAAAGGATCGAATTTCAGTTCCCCTCAATTGCCCTGGGTTTGTGCAACCAGAACGGTCATTGTGAGACTGTCTCAGTCCTCAAGGGGCCCTGCCCACCCATCAAAAGTCCCCGGTCTACCACTCTGACCACTACCTCACCCATGGGGCTGTCTGAAGGAAGATACAGTCAATAAATACTTCCAGGATTCATGTGAATAAGCACCAAGTGTATGGAATGAGCCCTGACCAACATTTTAGGGGACTTGAGTGCTCACCCTGGATCTGTTAGGAATTGGCTGTGTGACCTTCATCGGGTCACTGAAACTCTCTAATCCTTTGAGCAGGCTACTGAAAACTGAGCGGGGGCGACGAGACAGTCTCTGAGGCTCTCCATTTCTGACCTTGCGGGGAATCTTGTCCCCTGGCGGTTATCTGCATGAATGAAGAGTTGCAGAGCCATGGATAATACAAAACAGTGGTGACCTCACTTTCATTCCTTCTATTTTATTTTCTGTTTGCCTCTGGAATGTAACTGCAGCACACTTTCAGGCACAAACTTCCTCTCCTTGCCTGCCCCCCTCCGCTCCCCTGTAGCCCTCCTGGCCCTGGGTTGGGATGGAAGAATGTACTGCTGACCAGGGGGAAGGTGGTGGAGGTGGGAGTGGAAGGTTTCTGCTGGGGGGGGGGGGGGGGGGGGGCAGGAGGTTGTGGGGGAGGAGCGTTCCAGGCACTGGAGAATTGATCAGCTATAAGATCATTCTAATCCCTTCCCCTATTCAAAAAGGTTAGAGATGGTGAATAGAACATTCCTCACATGAAATACCGTATATCCTTGCATGAGAAGCCCAGGGGGAAACAGTAGTGTGTGTTTAGATGATGAGCCTCAAGAAAAATCATCAGAGAAGTCCCCGTTCTCCCTCTGGTCAACCGCATGCTTCAGCCTTCCTTTCCAGCCAGGGTGGGCCTCCTGCGGAACTGGATTGCTAGGGCAACGGTCACAAACTGGAAAGGAAGACAAGACTGTAAGGGTGAAATCAATGTGCATGTGCTGCTCCTGCCCTTTCACCTTCACTAGGGCTTGGCAAAAAGGACACATTTCTTCTGCAGCAGCATCTTCTATGCGAGCAAATACGGTAAGGGAGGCATTCCAGAGTCCAGCAGCTAGCCAATCAGGAGTTGGGGCCTTTCTGCATTTTTTTTTTCTTTAAGGAAAACTTTTGGGTCCTCTAAGGAGCAGCAAATCAACTGCAGTCCACAGAGTTGTCATCCCATCCCCCAATCTTCCACCCGCCACCCTGTGTGTGTGTGTGCACGCGAACAGGCGCCTGTGTGCATGTCCCACCCCCTGATGGCCTCCCTATGGGACTGGACAAGTGGCAGGGTGGTGGGAAGTATAAGCAGCTTGATTCAGGAAGGGAAAAGGCAGCAGCTGGTGTCCCAAGAGGTGTAGAAGGGGCAGCTGTGAGCCGGGAAGGGCCCGATGACAAGGTTGCTGCCAGCTGTCGGGTGGACAAGGAGAGGCAGACTAGGTTCTGCTGGGTCATGCAGGTCAGGCGTAGAGCTGGCCAGCCTCGGATCTCCCTCCTGGTATTGAAATCTGGGTCCTAACTCTCCTACCCTCCTTCCTTCTTAGGCTTGACCCTCTTGTCCAGCAGAGGCCTGGGCTCTGTGGCTCTGACCTGTGTTCCACTTCCAGGCTTGGTTCTCTTTTTTTTTTCTCTAAAGCTTCTAATGCCCATGTCTCACCACTTCCAGTTGCCCTCCTGTTTCTTCTTCACTTCTCCTTCACTTAGTTCTCCTTTTGTTCGGGGTTGACGGTCACAAAGGCAGTGAGACAACCACCTGGCAGCCTAGAAACAGGGCAACAGCCCTCTGGGCACATTTCTTGGTCAGAGCACCTGGAGTCTTCCCTTAATACTTCCTTTAAGTGGTGGACTCTTCCCCTGAGGAGGAAACAGGTTAAGAGAGTAAAATAAACAGCCTCCTACTCAAGCAGTCACCATTCAATAAGCACCTGCCACATGGGGGGATCTGGGACTATGGAGATGAGAATGTTCATGCCCTAATCTAAGCTACCACCTGGACTCATGCCCTGAACACGATTGGTCCTCTGACCATCAGCAGCAACATTCTTAGGATCTTAAAAACGCGAATTTTCAGGTCCCACCCCAGACCTGCTGAACCAGCAACTGTGGGAACAGTGCCCAGAAATCTGTGTCCTACTTACCCCCAGGATCGTGAAACTCACATCATTTAAGAAGCACTGCCCTGGACCATGGTCTCCCTAGATATTCCCTGCTCAGGGACAGTGTCTGGGTCACATACACTTGAGGTTAATTTTCTAGCTCTAAGATTCCTTTTTCAATGGTTTTACTACGGAAGGAAGTTGAATATTTATCCACGGCAGGCCTGGGTGTAACACCCATTTTTAGATGCAGTGACCTCAGCCCTTGACCCTTTGCTTGGCCTTTTGAGAATGAGGATGGTCGACTGCAGCTCATTTTACTTCCTGTCCCTTCTTTTCCTTCATGATTTGAAGTTTTTCCTTTGACAAAAGTTTTCAGAGTTTTTTCAGATGTGACAGTTTTAAGGATTTCAAGTCCAGGAAGGCATATCACTTGGAAGAGCGTTTCTATAAGATAGAATAACAAGACATACAGCAGGAGACAGTTACGTTGGATATGTTGGGTACCATGGCAGTATTGATCTGGATTTTTTTTTTTTTTTTGGATGGTCTCTGTTTTAAACACAACACCCTAAAATCCACACAGGTACAGTTATACTTGTAAGATGGCTTTTTATTTATTTTTTATTTTTTAAAATTTTTATTTATTTATGATAGTCACACAGAGAGAGAGAGAGAGAGGCAGAGACACAGGCAGAGGGAGAAGCAGGCTCCATGCACCAGGAGCCCGACGTGGGATTCGATCCCGGGTCTCCAGGATCGCGCCCTGGGCCAAAGGCAGGCGCTAAACCGCTGCGCCACCCAGGGATCCCCGTAAGATGGCTTTTTAAAATTTTTATTTTTGTTTGATTATTAGGAAATGGATTGCCATGTAATTGGAAGACAAATTAATGCATTACAGAGGGAATATATCCTTAAGAACCGGGAAAGATGCACCAGGGAGAGAGACATCTTATTTGGATCAAAACCTGCATGATATGGAAGCACAGAAAATTTGGTAATGGGCCTTTTTGGGTAAAGAGTCTAAGGATGGCGCTGGAGATGTAGGTGGTTTGGGTGTTTTAGGTCTGATTCTTCTTGCTGAGAGTATGATGTAAGCAGGCGCCTTCACTTTTCTGTGATTCAATTTCTCATTTTTAACAGAGGGGTAAAAAACCTCTTCTAAGACTTCAATTTTGTTGAAGGCTTTAGATCTTTTTTTTTTTTAACTTTTCATTTTGAAATTGTTAGGAGAGAATTTTCCATGGGTCTATCATATTTCTGCACATTTTGTAAAGAGAGGCATGGACAGCCTTTTGTTCTTGACTGTCTTTTTAAGAATGTTTGTATGGGAACAGCCTTGGATAATAGAGAGAATGTCTCTCTTTGGAGAATAGAGTTTATTTGTTCTGCAATAAGATAACGATAATATCTTTGTCAAGGACAAAGTTTGAGAAGGTTTGCTTACAGCCTCTTATAAGAGATTGCAATTTCTTGAGCCATGTGATACAAACTCACTGCTCACATAGCATTTATCTTGACCCACCTGTGTCACCTCTATGGGACCTGGAGGGGAGGGGGAGAGAGTGTGATCATGAAGCTCATGTTGCTTAGGTACCACCGTATGTAATGAAGTCCTTTTTCTCTGACCCAGGAGTATCATGTCTTTTTCCAGTATCAATGAAACTGTGGTAGTTTAGGTTGTTAGCTTACAAGCAGAGTAAAATATTAGATCCTTTATAGTTCTTGCCAAATAACTTCAGACTTGAAAAATAATACAATGAATTTGCATTTATCCTTCACTCAGCTTCTTCATGTATTAACTTACATAACCAAAGTACAGCGATCAAAGCTAGGAAATTAACACCATATACAACTATACTATTAATTAATACTATTAATTAATCTATAGATCTTATTTAAATTTCATCCGTTGTGCTACCAATGTTCCTGCTCTGGATGAGAATCCAATCTTGAGTGACACAATGCAGTTAGTTGTCATGGCTCTTCTATTATCCCTTAATCCAGGTTGATTCCTCAGATTGTCTTTCATGACCCTGACACTTTGAAGAGTATTGGCTAATTTTTTGTAGAAAGACCCTCAATTTGGATTTGACTGATGTTTCCAAATGATTGATGCATTTTGGGAAGGAAGAAGATCACAGCAATGATATCATGCCTTTCTTAGTATATCATATTAGGAAGCCCATGATATCAATATGTTTCATTAGCGGTAATGTTGACTTCTATTATGTGGTTAAGGTGGTGTATTCCGAAGAGTCATCTTTATAAAATTATTGACTTTTTCTTTGTAAGAAAGAAATATTTTGTAGTGAGGTACTCTGACACAAAATGCAAAATGTTTCTCATCATACTTTTGCCAATTAATTTTGGACACAATAGTTTAGCCATACTTTAAAAAATTTTTTAAAACTTTATTTATTTATTTATTTATTTATTTATTTATTTATTTATTTATATAGGCTCCATGTCCAGCATGGAGACCAATGTGGGGCTTGAACTCATGACCTTGAGATCAAGACTCGAGCTGAGATCAAGAGTTGGATGCTTAACTGGTGACTGAGCCACCCAGGCACCCCAACAATACTTTTTTAAAAGTACAACTTAGCAGACGTGACAAAGTGAATGACATGGCTGTCCAGAATCAAGAAGTTTCATAAATCTCAAGCAGGATAAATCCTGATATATCCATAGTAAAACTACAAAATATCAAAGACAAAGAGAAGATGTTAATAGCTAGAAGGAAAACATATTAATAGCTAGAGGATGACTTTTTTTTTTAGAGGATGACTTTTTAGCCGAAACTAAGAAAGCTTCTGTGTGCCAAGAGAAAGTTCTATCAATCTATCTATCTATCTATCTATCTATCTATCATCTATCTATCTATCATCTATCTATCTCTATATCTATATATTAAAAAACAATCTTTCAGAAAGGGATGGCTCAGTTGGTTGAGTGCCCGACTTTTGATTTTGGCTCAGATCAGGATGTCAGGGTTGTGGAATTCAATCCAATCCAATCCCACATTGGGCTCTGTGCTCAGTGAAGAGTCTGCTTGGGATTCTTTCTCTCCTTCTCTCTCTGCTTCTCCCCCTATTTCTATGTGCTCTCTTTCTCTCTAAAATAACTAACTAACTAACTAAATAAATAAAATCTTTAAAAGTTGATAAAATAAAGATTGTTTTAACAAACAAAAACTAAAAAAACAAACAAACAAACAAAAACTACTTAAGTTTACTATACATAAAAAAAAAAAAAAAAAAAAAGTTTACTATACATAGATGCTCACTAAAGAATCCTTTAGACTAGGAACTTTTAGACTGGGATATATTTAGCTTGATTTCAGAAGGAAGAATTAAGATGCAAAAAGGAATAGAGACTGAACAAAAGGATGAACACATGGATAAAAACCAAACATTGAACGAAGCAGCAACAAATAATGAACAATTTGTGGGGTTTAAAGAACAGATAGAACTAAAAGCCAAAAAGTCATAGAAGTAGCACTGAGGCATAACAACTAGAGTTAAAACATGTGAAGGTCTGTATATTGACAAATATTAATTTCTGAATTAGAGTTAAATAACTACTTAATAGAAAAAAGAATGTAACTTTCAAACTAGTAGAAGGAAACATTGAGTAAAAATATTTTAATTAGAAAAAGCAAAAAGAGGGTACCTGTGTGGCTCAGTCAGTTGAGCATCTGACTTTAACTCAGATCTTGATCTCAGGATCCTGGGATTGAGCCCAGCATCAGGTTTCTCACTCAGCAGGGCATCTGCTTCTCCCTCTCCCTCTGTCCCCAGTCCCCTGCTCATGTTCTCTCTTTCCTTCAAATAAATAAAATCTTTTAAAAAATAGAAAGATTTATTAGAACAAAAAGCAAAAAAGAGAGGAGGAAACAAAGAACAATATGGTAGAAATAAATCCAACTATATCAGTCATCACTATAAATAGGGATGAGCTAAATTCTCCCATGTAAAGAAACGGAATGATTATTAGACTACACTCTGCTGTGAAGAGGCAACTAAGGTTAGACTGGATTTAAATATCTGATTTATGCCTTTCTCAAGGGATATAATTCAAACATGAAGGCACTTAAAGGGTGAAAACAAAAGCATGGGAAAAGATATAATTGACAAAGAATGATAAAAGAAGAAACTGTATATTTATATTAATATCAGACAAAATTTACTATAAGGCAAAAAACTTTATTAGTCATAAAAAGAGACATTACATAATGATAACAAGTTCAATTTATGGAGCACCGAGGTGGCTCAGTCAATTAAAGGTCTGACTCTTGATTTCTGCTCAGTTCCTGATCTCAGGGTCTTGGGATCAAGCCCAGAGTTGGGCTCTGTGCTCTGTGGGATGTCTGCTTATCCCTCTCTCTCTGCTCCTCCCCCAGCTTGTGCTCTATCCCTGTCTCTCTCTCCCTCAAACAAATAAATCTTCTTTAAAAAATTTCAATTTACAAGAAAGATATTTAAAGGTTAAACTTGTTTGTAACCAGTAACAGCTTCAAAATATATAAAACAAAATTATAAGAACCACAGAGAAATTGACAAATCTACATTAGAGGTGGAATTTTAAAAATTCCCTCTCAATATTTGAAACATCAAGAAACAAGAAAGTAAAAAAAATATAGACTTGGGGGATCCCTGGGTGGCGCAGCGGTTTAGCGCCTGCCTTTGGCCCAGGGCGTGATCCTGGAGACTCGGGATCGAATCCCGCGTCGGGCTCCCTGCATGGAGCCTGCTTCTCCCTCTGCCTGTGTCTCTGCCTCTCTCTCTCTCTGTGTGACTATCATAAATAAATAAATAAAATCTTTAAAAAAAATATAGACTTGGATAATACAATTAATAGTCTTGATCTAATGGATGTATACAGAATTCTACTATACCTAAGAAATAGACAGGGAAGCCTGGATGGCTCAGCAGTTAAGCATCTGCCTTTGGCTCAGGGCGTGATCCTGCGATCCCAGGATTGAGACCCGCATTGCTGCATTGGGCTCCCCTCATGGAGCCTGCTTCTCCCTCTGCCTCTGTCTCTGCCTCTCTCTCTGTGTCTCTCATGAATAAATAAACAAAATCTTAAAAAAAAAAAAAAAAGAAATAGACATTTTTTTCAAGCATACTTGGAACATTTAAGAAAATTGTTTTCATTCTATGGCATAAAGCAAGTCTCAAGAAGTTTCAGTGAATCTTATAGATTGCATGCATGACTACAAATAAGTGATAATCAAAACAAAGAAAAAAATTATTCTATGCTTGGAAATTTAAAGACACACTTCTAAAGAATTCTACAGTTAAAAAATAAATCATGATGGAAATTACAGCTGTAATTCAATTAAGATGCAGTCATTAGAGTGGGCTCTAATCCACTATGACTGGTGTCCTTACAGACATAGACACAGGGAGAGCACCATGTAAAGATGAAGGCAGAGATTGGAATGATGGGTCTACAAGCCAAGGAATGCTCCAAATAGCCAACCATCATCAAAAACTAGAAGAGAGGCACAAAACAGATCCTCTTTCAGAGCCCTCAGAAGAAATAAATTCTGATGACCCCTTGTTTTCAGATTTTTAGCCTTCAGAACTTGAAATAATAAATTTCTGTTGTTTTAAGCTTCCCAGTTTCTGGTATTTTGTTATATCAGCCCTTGGAAACTAATATACTACTGATACAGCAAGAATGAAAACATGAGAAACTATAATGAGTCATTTATTGGCAATAAATTTGAAAACTTAAATGAAAAGGACAAATTACCAGCAAAATATTAATTGCCAAAATGTGGACTCAAGAGAAAATGGAAAATCATTAAATCTGGGTAATAAGTAGTTAATAATATCTTTACATAGAAAATATCAATCTGGGCAGCCCAGGTGGCTCAGCGGTTTAGCACTGCCTTCAGCTCAGGGGACACAGGTGATCAGCACAGGTGGTCCTGGGGACCAGGGATCGAGTCCCATGTTGGGCTCCCTTAATGGAGCCTGCTTCTCCCTCTGCCTGTGTCTCTGCCTCTCTCTCTCTCATGAATAAATAAATAAAATCTTAAAAAAAAAAAAAGAAAATATAAATCCCAGATGATTTTTTATGAGCATGCCAAACAACAGAGAAAAAGATAATTCCAATATTATCTTAACCCTTCTATAGAATAAAAGAAAAGGAAAGGTTAACTTCTTAAGACATTCAGTGAGGCCAATATAATCTTGATACCAAATGAGACATAGTTGTCAGAGAAAAAAAGTCTCAGGACCATATTACTGTGAACATAGATGTAAAACTCATAAACACAACAGCATTAACATATTGACCTAAGGCATATAGAAAACAGATAATAAGTTATGGTCAAATTGGGTTCATTTCAGGAATGCAAATTTAATTTAGTTCTCTAGACTTAGAAAATCCCTAAGTTTAGTTTGCTACCCAACAGTTCATTAAAAGAAGAAAAACCATATGAACACCTCAATAGAGACAGAAAGTGATAACATTCAATATTTGCTTTTTTTTTTGCATTTACAATTTTAGTTTTATTTTTTATTTTTTTGTTCTTTTTTTAAAAAGATTTTACTTATTTATTCATGAGAGACACAGAGAGAGAGAGAGAGGCAGAGACACAGGCAGAGGGAAAAGCAGGCTCTAAGCAGGGAGTCCCGTGTGGGACTCAATCCCAGGACCCAGGGATCACATCCTGAGCCGAAGGCAGACGCTTAACCACTGAGCCACCCAGGCATCCCAATATTTGCCTTTTCATAAAAGTCCTAATCCTTGCCTAACTAGGAATCAAAGGTGACTTCCTTAACCTGATAAGGTGTTTTTTTTTTAGCACACTTAAGGATGTGTGAGCTTGTGTGCACACTCACACACAGTTAAAGTAATCACATGATAATAAAGTATTTAAAAATTTCATTTGGGTTCAGCAAAAAGCTAAGGCTATCTTTTCATTACTTTTATTCAATGTGGTTATGATTCCTAGCCAGTCCAATATGAAAGAAAGAGAAATGAAAGTTATAAAGAATGGAAAAGAAAGAAACAAAAACTATCATACTCACAGGTTATAGGACTGTTTACATAGGAAACCTAAGCTGTCCTTCACACATATTACTAGGATGAATAGGAAGGTTTATCATAGTTGCCAGTTAAAAGATCACCATACGAGAGTTGATGTTTATGCACCATCAAAACCCAGGAAATTTAATTTTAAAAAGATAACACAGGGCAAGAAAAAACAAGATACTCAGGAAAATATTTAACATATATGCAAGACTTTTATGAGGAAAAATATGAAAAGTTATCAAATTTCATTTAGAATACCTAAGTAAAATGAAGAGACAAACCATGGCTCTGGATAGGAAGATGTAATAGTGTACCAGTATAGATTCTCCTTGTTTTGCTTTATTTTTAGATTCAATGAAATTGCAATAAAAATCCTAATAGGTAGGGATTTTTTTCTTTCTTGTGGGATGTGGCCACCTTATTCTAAAACTTATTTGAAGCACAAGAAACTAACAATAGCTGGGAAACTCCTGAAGAAGTGAAAGTGAGGAACTTATCCTTTTAGATATCAAGACTTATAAGAAGGGATGGTACTAGTTGGGTACTAATAAAGGGACAGACAAATAGGGCAATGGAATAGGACAAAGCTGGGCAGCCTGGGTGGCTCAGCGGTTTAGCACCGCCTTCAGCCCAGGGTGTGATCCTGGTGACCCGGAATCGAGTTCTGCGTCGGGCTCCCTGCATGGAGCCTGCTTCTCCCTCTGCCTGTGTCTCTGCCTCTTCTCTCTGTGTGTCTCTCATGAATAAATAAACATAATATTTATTAAAAAAGGAATAGGACAAAGCCCACAAACCAATTCATACATATTTGGAAGCCTGATCTGTCAGAACAGCCACTGAAAGTCAGTGTGAAAGTAATAGATTATCCAATAAATGGTGCTGGGATAATTGGTTATCCATATGAAATTATTTCTGTACTTTACACCATATATGCACATACATTTCAGGAGAATTTAAAATCTTAATATGAAAATCAAAATGTTTTTTTTTTTAATTTTTTTATTTATTTATGATAGTCACAGAGAGAGAGAGAGAGAGAGAGAGAGGGGCAGAGACACAGGCAGAGGGAGAAGCAGGCTCCATGCACCGAGAGCCCGATGTGGGATTCAATCCCGGGTCTCCCGGATCGCGCCCTGGGCCAAAGGCAGGCGCTAACCCGCTGCGCCACCCAGGGATCCCTGAAAATCAAAATGTTAAATCTTTTATAAGAAAATGCTGGCAAGTGTATTTATAAATTTAAGGTATGGAAATACTTTATAAACAAAATAAAATAAGCAAAATGGCAAAAAAAAAAAAGTATAGGCTGATAGTTTTGACCATTTAAGATGAAGAACTTCTGATCATCAAAAATCACCATTAAAAAACAAAAACCACGGGGCGGGGGAGGGGGGTGGGATGGGGGGCAGGGGGCGGATGCCTGGGTGGCTCATTGGTTAAACTTCTTCAGCTCAGGTCATGATCTCAGGGTCTGGGGATCAAGCCCCACAACAGGATCCCTGCTCAGCAGGGAGCCTGCTTCTGCCTCTGCTGCTCCCCCTGCTTGTGCTCTCTCATTTTCTCTCTCAAATAAATAAATAAAATCTTAAAAAAAAAAAAAAAAGCTGAAAGGTATACACTGTAAGAAATGATACCTATACAACAAAAAGGGATTAGCAATCAGAATATATAAAGAATTCATCAAATTATTAAGAAAAACACAACTTAGAAAAATGAGCAAATAAATTGAACACCAATAAAAAATAAAAAAAATTTAAAAAGTACTCGCTATAAAAAAAAAAGAAAAATGAGCAAAGACACAGACATTTTATAGAAAAGGAAAGCTGAGTGTTCAAAAAGTATGAGAAAGAACATTTAGCCTCACTAATATCCTCACTAATAGTGGAGTACAATTTTAGGTTAAAAAGTTTGACAATACTATGTACTGTAGATGTAGGCCAATGAAAACTCTCATGCACTGCTGTTAAGGGTAAAAAGTGCTCCAATCATTTTGTTGTTGTTGTTTTTTAAAGATTTATTTATTTATTTTAGAAAGGAAGGACGGACAGAGGGAGAGAGAGAGAATCTCTAGCAGACTCTTTGCTGAGTGCGGAGCCAGACATGGAGCTCGATCCCACAACTGCAAGATCATGACCTGAGCCGAAATCAAGAGTCAAACACTTAACCGGCTGAGCCATCCAGGTGCCCCAGCCCAATCACTCTGGATAACAGCTTAGTCTTACCTAGCAAAGATGAAAATTCATATGCTCAGGGACCCAGCAATATCACACACACATAAGTTCAAACCCTGGAGAAATTCTTATACACATAAATTATTAGACATGTACAAGAATGTTCATGGAAACAAAGTTTGGGGTAGCTGAAACCTATAAATGATCTACATGTAAATCAAGAATAGAATGATAAAAACTGGTATACACATATAAGGGAATACTATACACTACTAAAAATAAAGGGATTAGTAGTATATACACCAATATGGATGGATCTCAAATTATTGTGGTAAAAAAATAAATGAAGAATACATACAGTCTGACTCCATTTATATATATATCAAAAAATGAACACTATCCTAATTTCAAGGGTTGCTGTAAAGTTTCAACAATTAGGGGCACCTGGGTGGCTCAGTGATTGAGCGTCTGCCCTCGGCTCAGGTCGTGGTCCCGAGGTTCCGGGATCCAGTCCCGCATCGGGCTCCCTGCATGGAGCCTGCTTCTCCCTCTGCCCGTGTCTCTGCCTCTCTCTATCTCTGTCTCTCATGAATAAACAAGTAAGCTTTAGGGAAAAAAAACCAACCAAACAAAAAACAAACAAACAGCAATCAGGACACTATAGTTTGTGTCTAGGAGAGGATGGAGTCTAGATCCATGGAATAAATTAGAGTCAAGAAATAGACCCACACATATGTGATTAACTAATATTTTACAGAAGTTCCAAGAAAATTCAGTGAGAAAGGATAGACTTTTCAGTAAGTGGTGTTGGTACATTTTGGCATTTATATGAACAAGAGAATAAACCTTGATTCATACCCTATACTATAAATAAAACCTACCTTGAAATGGATCATATGCCTAAACTTAAACCCTCTATAACAGGAGAAAATTTTTGTGACTGTAGGTTATGAAAGAGGATGCAAAGAGCATTCACCATAAAAGAAAAAAAAATTGGCAAAATGGACTTCATCAAAAATAAAAACTTCTGTTTTTGAAAGATACTCTGAGGAAAATACAAGCCACAGACTGAATGAACATATTTGCCATATATAATTTGATTAAAGTGTTGGTATCCAGAATATAGAAAAAATGCTCACACAATAATTTAAAAAACCAAATAACCCAATTAAAGAGTAGACACAGAAGGTTCTAACAAATACTTTCCCAAGGATGAGACACAAGTTGCATAAACGCACATGAAAAAAATGTTCAAGATCATTAATCATTAGGAATATACAAATTCAAATGAAAATTTAAAATGAAAAATCATGGATGCCTGGGTGGCTCAGCTGGCTAAGTGTCTGCCTTTGGCTTGATGGAGTCCCGTGTCAGGCTCCCTCCATAGTGGGGAGTCTGCTTCTCTCTCTCCCTCTGCTTCTACCTTGCTCGTGCTCTCTTTCTCTTTCAAATAAATGAATAAAATCTTTAAAAAAAATAAAATGAAAACTTATAATTAAGAAGTGGCAGCAACTGTAACTCTTATATATTGTTGGTAGGAATGCAAGATGGGTACAGCAAGTTTAGGAAATGGCTTGGTCATTTCTTACAAAATTATAACTTGTATTTGCCATCTGATCCAGCAATCCCATCCTTGGGCATTTACCCAAGAGACATAAAATGTTATGTTCACATAAAAACTTGGGCTCAAATGTTATAGTAGCTTTACTCATAATTGTCAGAAATTGGAAATAGCCTAAATGATCAATGACGGGTAGATAAGCAAATTGTCATACATTGGAATATTACTTAGCAATAAAATGGACTGAGGTATCAATAGGTATAATGTTCAAAAGCATTATGCCAAGTAAGAAAAGCCAGAGTCAAAGTTTATATCCTGCATGATTCCATTTTATATGACATTCCAGGAAAGACAAAATTATGGAACTAGAAAACAAATCAACAGTTGCCAAGACCTAGGTGATGGCTAGGGAACTGTCCATAAAGAGACCCAAGGAACTTTTGGGGTGATAAAAGTGGTCTACATTTGGTTTGTGGTAATGGATACACAATGAGGTTTATCAAAATTCATAGGATGCTAAACCTAAAAAGGGTGAATTTACTGCTTGCAAAATTTACCTCATCTATCCTAATTTTTTTCAGATTTTATTTATTTATTTGAGAAAGAGCTAGAGAAAGAGAGAATGAGCTGGAGGAGGGTCAGAGGGAGAGGGAGAAGCAGACTCCTTGCTGAGCAAGGACCCTTTGAGGACCTCTGTCCTCAAAGGCAGATGCTTAATTGACTGAGCCATCCAGGCACCTTTATCCTGATTTTTATTTTATTTTATTTTATTTTATTTTATTTTATTTTATTTTATTTATTTATTTTTTTTTTTTTAAAGTGGAATTTTATTTTTTTATGATAGTCACAGAGAGAGAGAGAGAGAGAGAGAGGCAGAGACATAGGCAGAGGGAGAAGCAGGCTCCATGCACCGGGAGCCCGACGTGGGATTCGATCCCGGGTCTCCAGGATCGCGCCCTGGGCCAAAGGCAGGCGCTAAACCGCTGCGCCACCCAGGGATCCCCTTTATCCTGATTTTTAAAGAAAGAAACAATATATTACTTAGGGACTCATCCATTTGCGAATGGGAAAGCTATTTTTAAAAGCAAGTTACTTTTGAGAGCAGAGGGATTTGGGAGAGACATGTAGGTGACTTCGAAGGTTGACAAGAGTTCTGTGTCTTAAGATGAGATAGAATAGAAGTGGATTGTTAAAACAGGAGTATATTATTTGGGAGGAAGGGATAAAATACTAATCTTGTCATCTCTGTGGTGGAGTCATTCATCCACCTGGAAGGGGCTCAGGGGAATTGGGAGTGACTGAGGGGTGAACTGGTGGCAAAAAGGAAGGGGCTGCCATTGCACATCGCCTCTGTGCGTCCTTGCTGAGCAGTTGCAGAAGGAGCTGGATATCTGTCTAGTTCCTTCCCCATCCTGCTCTTGGAAGGGAAGAAGGCAACCCATCACAGAGGGAGCCTCAGGCAGAGGACTATCTGATCTCTTGCCCACGATACACTATCTCTTATGTTTTAAAAATTATTTTTAAAGAATTATTTAAAGTAAGCTCTACACCTAACACAGGGCTTGAACTCATGACCCTCACATCAAGAGTCGCATGCTCTAATGACTGAAGCCAGCCAGGTACCCCCACAATTTCTTCCTAAAGACATGCTGGAGAAGAAAGTCCTCAAAGACAGGGATAGCATGGAGTGATGGAAGGAACATGAACTTAAAAGTCAGAACGAATTTGGAATCCAGACTGCTTTACTAAGTTGAGGGCCCTTGGGCAAATTAACAAATTCTTTGGAGTCTCTACTTCCTCTCTTATAAACATGGACATAAAATTACCTTGTGGGGTTTTGATGTATTCTGATGTATTTTGAAATAGCTCAGTAGGAAGGGGCAGGGACAGCGGGTTTTTCCCGGAAGACAAGCTAGTGGTGATGTGATGTTGGCGGGCATCTGGCTCTCCAGCCTCCTGCTCAAACACTGGATCTTGCAGGGTGCCAGGGTGGATGGGCCTGGTTCAGCCTGACTGGGACAGCTGTGGACATTTAAATGGAACTGCTGACGGGCTACCATCCATTTTCTTCTCGAGGATAAAGTACTCTGGAAGTCAGGGTATGGTCATATGGCTGCTTGGTGAGCACAAAATAAAAACACAGAAGATAGTTGTAAAGTTAAAATGTTTAAGGATATCATGTGATGATAATTGGATGTGCCCATCTCTACAAGAAAGAGACAGCTGCCCCTAGGACCAGGATACTTTCCAGGCCCGCGCTCTGGACTTTCTCTAGGGCCCCCTTTGCCTATTGCTTCTATTGCTGACCCATCTCCCCCTTATGACTGACCTTCTTTTCTGTAGGTAGCCCTCCAAGTAAGTTCCAGTGAAGGCTGGATGCCTAGAGAATCATTCTCTCTTTAAGGTAATCACAAGCTCTGCTTGGATGCACTGTAAGTCCATTTCAGTTTTCCTCTCTGAGAGTTTTTTTCTAATTTCAAATTCCTGGGGGGCAGAGTAGGTGGGAAAAGGCTGCATGTCAGTGTTCACTGTATGTACCATCCACTCAGTATGCTCTTGAAAGATGTTCTCTTCCCACATATGTAAGGGATTCATTCATTCATCACATAAGTTATTTATTGAGGCTGTGTGTGTGTGTGTGTGTGTGTGTGTGTAGCATTATGCAGGTTTCTAGCACAATGCCAGTTATCGATCATGCTGCTTGAGACCTTTCTGTTGGAGTGGAGACCACCTCACCGTCCCTGTGATATTGCTGAAGATGGGAGGATTTTCCCAGGCACTGTCTTAAGGACAGAGGGATAATCTACAAAAACTCAGCACATTTTCTTTTTTAAAGATTTTATTTATTTATTCATGAGACACACACAGAGAGAGAGAGAGAGGCAGAGACACAGGCAGAGGGAGAAGCAGGCACAGGGGGCCTGACGTGGGACTCCATCCCAGGTCTCCAGGGTCACGCCCCGGGCTGAAGGCGGTGCTAAACCGCTGAGCCACCCGGGCTGCGCACAGCACATTTTCATACTTCCCAACCAGTGAATGAATTGGCGTGATCACCCAGACACCAAGACAGGAGGACATAATAGTTTGGCAATCTGGAGGATGTTCGCATCTGTCAAGCACTGTGTGAAATTCTTCTCGCACATGCTCCATTGACTTCTTACCACAACACTGTGCAGTGGGTATTATTATACCCACTTTTTAGATAACAGAACCACAGTTTGGAGGGTTAAAACAAATTGCATGGGCTCAGACTGCTAGTACCGGTGAAGCTGGGCTTCAAACCCAGGTCTGCCCAACCCCAAAGCTCTTTGGCACTGCTTTCTATCATGCCCAGAAAGAGCACACCAGCTGTCAGGAATGCTGCAGCTACAAGACAGCCACGAAGACCACCCTCCTCCCTCTGCCGTTCCAAATACCACCTCATGACCCACGGTGTGAGTTGTGGCCTCTCCATGCCCTGCTGGATCAAGGCTTGTCCCTCACCAGTCACTCAGGCACCCTCCCCCAACAAGGCCCAACATCCCCTTGTAATCTCTTCTTTGCTTATAAACCGCAACTTCTGTGGCACTCTGCCTGCCTTCCCCAGTGTCTCTTGGATTTACGGCCTCTTTAACTGGCACCAGACATTTGCCTCTGTCCTCCTTTCGGCTCTAGATAGTCACTGGCCGTGATCCTGGGGGCCTGCTGACATTCAGCACGGCGCCCTGGCCGTACCTCACCATCAGCCCTGGGACCTCACCTGTCTTTGAACCACTCACCCTGGGTGCTCACCATGTATTTAGTTTTCAAAGCCACAAAGAGAATCAGGAGATAGGAGGGAGAGAATAGGCCTGAGCTAACCAGGTAGGCCCCCCTCCCCGAAGGTCTGGGAACATTTACTCTCTGTGCCGCCCCATTTATCATTGCTCCCTAACAGCCGCATACCTCGTAGAAGTTAGGAATGGTGTGTAAAGTGTTTTGTTCTTCCTCAATACGGAGCACATGCTGACCACATGGTAGATTTTGACTCCTCACTTAGAACATGAATGAAACGAGCAAGTGAAGAATTCCTGACAGGTCGGCAGAGGACGGCAGCATAATACCAGTTGCTATAAGATGGTGGTTGGTGCCTGAATACTGAGGGTCTGGTGTGGGGGAGAAAAGGACTTGGGGGCACTCATGAGACAGGTTGGCGTAGAGGCTGAAAACATAAGCTTTGGAGTCTGATGGGGTTTGGCTCTGAACTCGGCCACTTCACAGCTGTGTGACATTGGAAAAAGTGACCTCACCTTCCTATGCTTTCGTCCCGTCATCTGTGAGAAGGGCCATTACGATGATTAAATAAACTAATTTGTGTAAGTGCCTGGCACAGAGTGAATGATCCACAGAAGATCGTTCAGTGTGATTAGAGAGGGAGAAGGGAACAAAAAAGACTTTTGGAGGAAGATCACATTTAGGGAGCTTTGGAAGAGTGTCTGGTGATGTCCCACCTTGGCTCTGGGAACATCCATCCGTATCTTCATTGTCCTGGCAGAGACGCCTGGAGCCCCCACTCTGGTCATGGACTCTCTGGTTTCTGGGAGTGGTGGCAGCAGCTGTCTGCTGGGTGCTGGCAGGGGTAGGGGTCGCTGGGAGAGTGACAGTGGGGGGAAAAGATACAGGGTGGGGGTGCACTGCAACTGAACCGTTGGTTTATTTCAAGGTTGCAATCCCTCCAACCATCTCTTCCTATAAGTCGCCCTGACCCGAGGGCAGAGGAGCTGAACTCAGAGCAGATGTTTCCTCTCTTTCACTATCAATGGATGGCTTGGGGACATGGGGGAGGGCCACGGAGGGGGAAGGAAGTGAAGGCGCTGAGAGAGATCCCTTAGTTGGGAGCCCCTCCTTCTCCACCCTGGGGTCTGCAGGCTTGGACTGTCTGCACTCTGGGGTTCTAGGAAGCACTCAATGTGTGTGCATTGCATGGCCAAATCCAGGGGCAGAGCACACCAGAAGCAGGGGTGTGCGGTGGCCCGTGTCTGGGAGGGAACTTGCAGGCTGGTTGGAAGCTCCTGCCCAGCTCAGTGAAGAAGAACTATGGACTGGGGAGGGGGAATAAAAACAGTGCCCTGTGTCATCTGCACCTGTTGGAGAAACCACCTTTGTGGCAGGGACAGAAGCTTGGAGAAATCTGGCAGCTTCAAACCATCGCCACGATCTCTCTGGGCATCAGTGTCTTGTTCTGTAACACGGAGAGAGGGGTAGTACCTTTCCAGATGACTTTATTCCTCCTGAGGGAGGACTTCCTGAATAGCAGTTGTCACGACACCGCTTTACCAGGGTGCAGGAGCAGCAGGAATGGGATTTCAGGGGGCACCAGCAGCGCAGGAGACGGCGCTTACCATCGGGGAAAGTGCCTACTGCTCTTCCACCTGCTGCACGCATGGAGGTGGCCTCCGCGGTGGGACAGGTGCGCCTCCCCCAGGGTGACTCCGAAATCATTGTGGGTGCCTAGTAAGCACTTCTTGGCTAGAGGTGGAGAAAAACAATGAAAAACTGGCACTTAAAATCTCCTGCACCAATTAATCATTTTGGGCACTTCGGTTTCATCTTCCCTGAGATACATCTTCTTTCTCATGCGAAGGGCTGTGAGGCCCTGGTGAATCAGGAGTGGGTCCAGCTGAGCCAGGTGGGTGTATTTTCTTGGTAGCCACCCCAATTTCTACTACTAAAGGTAAAGGAGGCGCCTCCATCTCTCTGAAGGCGCAGAAAAGCCCAGCAAAGTCAGTGCTGTCTTGACAGTGGGACTGAAAATGAACAGACGGCCTTGCAGTCTAGTGAATTCCCTGTCACATGGGTGTTCGGGGACAACACAGCACTTCCCATTCCACACACATCGGGCTGTGTGTGTTACCTTAGCCCCTGCACCAGTGTTCCAAGAGGAGGGCACAACTATTATCAGCCCCATTTTACAGACAAGGAGACTGACATTCCTGGAGATTAACTGGCCTCGGGTTTTGCAGCTCCACGTGGCCTTCTGAAAGCTTGGAAATCATGCCACTAGAGGTGGGCACAGGCTGCCAAAGGCGCCCGCCCAACTCAGTGGTAGTGAATTTCTCCACTGGAGAAGTCTGGAGTTAAACCTCAGAAAAGTTCGTATGGGTCAGCCTTACGACTGTGCTGGCCTTCCATCCAGGGCTGACTACCATCTCAAGCCACAGGGACTGGGAGGGAGAACAGCAGGGACGGGGCGGGGGTGGGGATGGGGTGGGGACTGCATCGGGAACCAGAGGGCAGATGACAAATCTGACTCTTAACCTTTCCCACTAGTGATACTGAATGCCCATGTGCACGTGTGTGCATGTGTGTGTGTGTGTGTGTTTATGTGTGTGTGTATAAGAGAGAGGTTTTAGGGAGGGAGGGTATTTTCTTCCTATGAATCTTTCTTTTTCTTTCTTCCTTTCTTTCTTTTTTTCAGCAAACCACAGACCAGTTACACATTCTTTGGCAGTTTCCTGAGGATGAACTTTAGATTTTTGTGGAGAGAGGAAAGAGAGAGAAAGAAAAAAAAAAGAAAGGAAAGAAGAAGAAAAGAAAGAAAGAAAGAAAGAAAGAAAGAAAGAAAGAAAGAAAGAGAGAAAGAAAGAAAGAGAGAGAGAGAGAGAGAGAGAGAGGAAAGGAAGGAAGGTAGGAAGGAAGGAAGGAAGGAAAGAGGGGAGGGGTCGGGTGAAAAAGTGAGACAGCAGCGCGCAGGCACACCCTCCACACACGACTCCTGGCAATAAGGAAGTGAGACTAGATCTTTTTCATGAATGGGCTTAACTCAGCCTTGCTGAACTTCCGCTCTCCCATTCACTAGCATTCAAATTTCACCTTCTGACCATCCAAGGCAGCTGGCTGCTGGCCCAGGAACTAGAAGCGGTTTGAGATCATCCCCCTGACCACAGGCAACTGTGTGCTTACAAGAATCTTCTTTTCTGAGCTGGTAAATCCAGAATGATCAGGATGTTTACAAGGATGCCAGATTCGAGGGGCACAGACCCCTGGATCCCCACCCTCACCCCCACCCCCAGCTACCTCAAGACTATTGCTTACACCCTGGGGAAGGTCAGAAATTGCAACAGGCAGTGCATGCAAAAGAAATGCTCCCGCCCAGGAGCTGGCTCCCGGAAGCCTTAATGCCTGCCTGAAAATTATGCTGGGGGAGAGCAGCACATTTGGAAGAGGGCACTTTAGAGTTTTCCTTTTGGGGCTGTGGGGCAGTTAGCTGTGGCTGGTGGCTCTTGCAGGGGTATTCTTTCATTTTGGTGGGAGGTTGGTTGAGGAACAGGGAGCTCTCAAAGCTGCTGTCTTTTTAAAATCGGCCTGGAGGTTGCAGAGGGTTTGTCTAGGCAGTGGAAAGAGGGGCTGTGGGGTCTTGAGCAAGCCATTTAATTTTGCTGTGCCTCAGTTTCCTCATTGGTAAGGATGGGTCCTAACACCTCCCAGTGGGGCCTCTGGGACTACTGAATGAGCCGAGGCAAAAGACAGGGCTTCCCAGTGCAACCTACCCAGGCCCATGGGCTCTCAGATTAGAGAAGCCCCTGCTGCCACTCCTCAGGGAATAAGGAGCAGCTCTGCAGCCGCACGCGACCGGGATGGTGGCTGCCCCAGACTTCTGGTGAGCGGGCTGGAAGGGGAGGAGTGCAGGGATGGCCTGTTCTGGGCTCCAAAGATGGAGGAGGAAGGAGAAAGGTGGGGGGGGCAGACACCCCACGGGAGGCCGAGTTGCCCTTTCCCTGTCTGGCTCTCTCCTGTAGCCCCTTCCAGTGGAAGATCGAGCAGATAAGGAACATCGTTTTCCTGTGCCCACCCTTGTTCCCCTGGTCCCCGTGCTTGGACGGGCGAAAGGGGGTCCCCAAACGCCGCGGTCGGCCGAGTGACCTTCAGGGCGCCTCTCCACTTCCGGGCCAAGAGGCTCTCCTAAGGCCAAATCCAGGACAAAGTGCCTGCGAGCTGCATTCCACTCCCTGCAGCTGCTGTGCCGCGGGGCTGGGCTCTGGGCACTGGGAATGGACTCGGAAATACCAGTGGGCTTTGTTGGGCTGATTACTCACAGCAAAGGAATGACATCCATTTCATCGGACTTTCTAGGAACTGGCCTGCAGCTGGAGCGTCCTTGTCCCTCGGTCCCTCTCCAGCGCGGAGGCCGCTCGCAGAGGCCCGGTGCCGGGCGGGCGCGCAGCTCACGGTGGCCTCGTGCCAGCGGGCCCGGGAGGCACTGGTGCGAGTCTCGGTCAAGGAAGTTGGGCCCTGGGGCCCCCTCGCCGGGATAACTGGAGGCAGCCTTTCTCGACGTGTGTTTCTGGTCTTCTCTCTCCCTCGGCTTTCGTCTCGTCTCCCAGAGCAAAAGGGGGCTGCATCCCAGCAGGGCACAGTGGGGGAAGGCCCGGAAACTAGGACGAGTGTGATGTGGCCGTGGGACAGGCCAGGCCCGTGGGCCCTGCGCACCTGCGCCCCCCAGGAGCACGAGGAGCCCCGCGGGGATCACCAGCTTCTTCCCAGCTTCCACGGTCAGCAGATGGCAGAGCTAGGACTGAAGTCCACGTCTGCCCAGTTAGGAAGTGTGTGGGTGTCGCCACCACTTGATTTTGTGTGTTCCATATTAGCTCTACTTCTATGAGAACGAGATGAAGCACTCCCTGGGGGGAAAGGCCACGTTGTATTTTTTTTCTCTGTCTCTACAAGATACCCAGAGCTTGTTTGAGAAAACAGCTGCCAGAGTATGCTGAGGTGGTGGCAACCCAGCTGTCTGAGGAGGCTGTGGAGGCCACAGCAGCTGGAGGGACCCTAGAGCAACCCGGGAACTTGTACCTCTGTCCAGGCTCCTCTTCCACCTGTACTCCCACCCCTCCCGCTGCTGTTCTCAGCTTCAAATCATTCCCTTCCCATCTTCCTCGTAGCCTGCCTGCCTATCGGTGGCTCTTGCAGCCTCAGGGCCTCCATGACTGCCCTCTCTTTGCAAATGCCTCTATTTATCATGAGCGCTGCCACCACAAGACTGACCTCCCCACTCTTCTTTCCCCCGTCACGATGTTTTTGTTTACTAACGGCTTCCACATATCCCTCTCTCTGTCTCTAGGCTCTGGACCACCTCATTCTCTGGATCCTCTCAGAGTATCTCCCATTCCAATGTCCCGTCAGAAGCTCTGATGGCTTAGTAACTATCCCAGCTAGACATTCCCATTGGTGAGGCTCACAACCTACTTTCAGGCAGCTGGCATTCTACAGAGGATCACAAGAGGCCATTGGTGATCCAAGCTGTGGCCAGGGCGGCAGCATCACGTGGTAGGAAGCATGTGGAATCAGTCTGATTATCCTCAGTTGAATGATGAGGGATCCAAAGCTCAGAGAGGTTAAGCAACTTGCCTGAGGTCACACATTTAGAAGACAGTGGAATCTAGAATCTAAATTAGAACACAAGTCATCTGCTTCAGAAGCCTGAGAATTTTCTGTTCTATTGTACCCTCAAGAAAAACTTAACTGGGTCTGGTTTGTTTTTTGTGTTGGGAGTCATTAATTACATTTTAAATTACAGAGAGATTATAATTTCTACAAGGTATTTCACTTGGTAGAGATTCTTTCACCTTGAAACTTCCATCATTCTGAATAAATGAAAGCGTATTATCATGAGTGTTAATGTCAATTTTAAATAAAACCCTTAGCATGAAGTCTGACATAGACTTGCTTGATAATATGATTCATAATTGTTTTGTTAATAACACCCTGATGATTGCTGTTTGAAAAAAGATAAAGCAATAGAATCACTAATAATAATACTGCAGAAACCTATTTAGTCCAAAACTGACATGAGAGCACTGGCCTTTGGGTTAAGAAGCTTGACTCTTTAGCTGCTGTCAGCTGGCTATGTGGCCTGGGGCAGGACGATGACCCTCCATTGAAAAATTAAAACGATTTGACCCTCCATCAAATGAGTGGCTCATCCCTTAGACACAGACACGGGGCTCAGTCTAAATAATCTCTCTGACTTCCTTCACCTCTGATTCTTGACAAATCTAGAAGTTTGGCTACGTAGCCTTGTAAGGGGCTGAAGTAAGTATGGAAACAAGTTTATAGTGAAGCCACACCAATAGACTTCCCCACCCCAGCAGTTGGGGTGGCCCTCACTGTACCTGACTGCGGGGACACACAGACGTTCTTGCTGGAACTCTGAAGTATTCTTATCTGAACCATGCTAACTAGTTGACCTTTAGGGACTCAAAAACTTCCTCCACGTTAGGGCTGACATACACAGGTCTTACCAGTGGCCAAGGCCACTCCCTCTGTTCTCATCTGTTGGACTCTGTGGGCAACAGAATTTCCATCCGCTCGAGCAGCTGCTGATAGCTGCAGGGTCTGGGGTGGTCTCTGTTAACCTGCCAGCTGCTTAAACAGCAGGCAGGAGGAGCTTCCTCTGGGTTCCTCTGGTCTGCAGCTGTTCAGAGCATCACTGAACAATGGCTGACTTCCACAACAAGAATGTGTCAAACCCAATTTTTTTTTAAGGCAGAAAATTATTTCAGGTTGGCTTATAAACTGGCCCAAATATGTTCTCTGAGATATGAAACATGGTGATAAAGTGCCCCCAAATAATGCCTCATACATAGCAAGCCCTCTGATGATAATGTTAGCTCACTGTTGTTAATGTCAGATCTCGCAGAATAATGAGATTAAAATGATGATGACATCCAAACTCGACTAACTCTTTTAAGACCAGCTCAGATTCCCCTTCCTCCAGGAATTTTTTCTGGACTCTTCAGCCTATATTCATTTCTAGCACTCACTCACAAACTCATTCATTCATTCATTCATTCATTCAGCAAATGCTTTTCAAGTGCTTGGGGTTCTAGGTGTTGAGGATCTCCTGGCAGACCTATTCTAGTGGATGAAGACAGATAACAGACAATATACAAATTTTAAAAAGCCCAATAACATCTATTCATTCAGTCAATCAAAAATCTTACTATGTGCCAGACATAGTTTTAGGTATCAGAGATAGAGGATTGAAAACAACAGACTTGGCTTCTCAACTTACGGAGCTTTCTTTTTGGTGGAGAGACAGACAATGAGCAAATGGATGAAAAAGTTTAGACATGGTAGATGTTTGAAGAAAATGCAATAGGGGCCTGTACCTTTGGTGAAAGAGCAGGGAACAGGGTGCTGCTTTAAGCAAGGAGGTCAAGTTTAGTTTCAATTATTTCTAGAGAAGTCAAATCAAAATGAAAACTTGTATGTGATGTGATGAGCGCTGGGTCTTATACGCAACTGATGAATTATTGAACACTATATCTGAAACTAATGATGTACTGTATGTTGGCTAATTGAATTTAAATAAAAAAAAAAGCAAAAAGGCAAAATGAAAAGTTGTACTGCACTCACAGTCATATTGTTCAAGACCTCTCCCACTTAAACATCCCTGGAACATTGGCTTATAGCGGCCACTGACTGTATTGGAAGGATTTCTTAAGACTTTGGCAGAGAAGAGGGAAAGCTGCTCTGTAACTTGATTGAAGATACTTCGGCAGGGTCTCAGCTGCAAAGTCTTAAGAATCTGGGGCTTGTGGGAGCAGGGGCAAGTGCCGGGCAAGTGGTGTAAAGGAGCTTATGGCAGGGGCACTGTACACTCTAAAGACCTACTAGAACATGAAGTCTTGATTTCCAGTGAAAAGCATTGAATGACATCATGGGCAGCTGGAGCAAAGCCTGGCTCTTTCCCAAGCCTGCCATCTGATTTTCAGTCCTAACGAACCACTGCCTCACTTCTGTATCAAGATTTTAACTTTCAGAACACTTTTCTTGTAAGCTTGAGGTTTACAGCATCCTTGAAAGATAAAAGTGATAAATACGATTATCTGTTTTTGAGAGTGAGGAAGCAGAGAGAGAAAGGTCAAAAGTCTTATCCAAGGCCGCCCAGTAAGTTGGGGGAAAAATCAGCATTAGACCTCATTCAGAGCCCTTTGTTCTTCCCACTTCCGGGCTTATCAGGACTCTCATTTGCCAAATTTGCATGAAATATGCATCCATTCTTAATTCTTTTGTGCATTTAGAATAATTATCTGACTTGAGACTTCTTTGCAGAATAAACTTTCCTTCTCTTTGACTCCCTAGCTGCTGCCTGGAATTTTTTGTCTTCGGCCCCAACTTCCCACACTTCTGGATGGTGGAGAAGGAACCAGTAATGATGGGCAGTGTGGGAGGTAGACACTTGGGGCTACAGCTCAGGACAGCTGTCCTTAATTATGGAAGGGTGCACAAGAGCCCCCAGGCACACCCTGCTCCACCCTGTTTGCTGAATTCGGACTTGAAAACCTCACCAAGTGCATTGACCAGCTGGGACAGCTGCTGGCGGTTGGGCTGGTGGAGACCTACTGTAGGTCCCAGGCCTATCTTCCATCTTCCCCTCCTGGGTTTCCTTCCCCTTCAGGAAGATGCACCCCAGTGGATGTGGGTGGGCAGTGCCTTGTGAACCATGTGGAAAGAGGGCCATTTCCTATTCCTATGCTAATCTCCTCACTGGTCTCCTAACGTCTTCTCTCCATTCTTTCCATTCCAACATCCACAAAGCAATTATAGTAGGCTTTGAAGACACAGAACTCTACTTTTCTCCCCTGCTCAAAACCCCATGAGTCCCCCACCCTGCTCCTTGCCCCCTTATCTAAGGACAAAGTTCCTCTTACTCAGCTTCCAGGTCACAGCTTAAATGTCACCTTCCTTGATTCCTTAGACTAGATTATATTCCCCTTTATATAGCATTTCTTCACTTCTATGAGATAGTAGCTGTCACAATTGTACTAAAAAAAAAAAAAAAGCTAATCTTTTAACCCCTTAGAAGGTTCTCCTCTGCCCCTTCCCTCTCTTTGCTTCTTCCCTTCTTCCTTTTAGTAACATGATCTGTCATAGTGCCTAGGACACTGCCTGGCACTCCACACGTCTGTTGAGTGACTGAACAACCCACTTGCCTGAAGGGTTGGGAAAACTTTTAAGATCTTTAAATCTAGGGCAGCCCTAGTGGCTCAGCGGTTTAGCGCCGCCTTCAGCCCAGGGTGTGGTCCTGGAGACTCGGATCGAGTCCCACATTGGGCTCCCTGCTTGGAGCCTGCTTCTCCCCCTGCCTGTGTCTCTGCCTCTCTCTGTATCTCTCATGAATAAATAAATAATCTTTTAAGATAATTGAATCCAATGTGTCTCCTTGACAGCACTCCTGCCCAATGTATCCCATGTCTGCTTCAATGCCACTGTAGGGGGCGACTTGCCTCTCAGGGCAGCTGATCAATCTAAGAGGGGACCAACAAGTGGTTAAATGTTCAGCCTTCCTATGTTCCTTAACTCCTCTCTACCTTTGTTTCCCCATCCATAAATGGCGGTTATAATAACACCCACTTCACAGAAATGTTGTAATTATTAACTGAGATCAGGTATGTGAAATACAGTTTTTCACCATGATGGTTCAACAAATGTGAGTTATTATTATTATTACTATTATTATATAATCATCATCCCAGAAGGTGAAATTTTCTTTATGTCACACTGTTTTGTTTTATTTTTAAAGATTTATTTTATTTATTCACGATAGACACAGAGGGAGAGGCAGAGACACAGGCAGAGGGAGAAGCAGGCTCCATGCAGGAAGCCCGATGCAAGACTCAATCCCTGGTCTCCAGGATCAGGCCTTGGGCTGAAGGTGGCGCTAAACCGCTGAGCCACCGGGGCTGCCCTAAAGTCTTTGAAGACAGTATCTTGTTGACTAGGTCCTGTCTTCTCCAGTGTACCATGGGGCAGGTATTGTACCAGTTACAGTCTTCTCACTGTCTTTGCCCCCCTTTGAATAATCCCTTTTTGTCTATGTTCCCTCACTTCTCCGGCCATCCTAGAGATGAAAAAGGGGCTGGCCCAAACAGATCCAGGACCATGGGCAACAGAATAGAGTGACAAGGAATTATGTAGTCACTGGACACAGCCAAGGTGTGAGAAGCTTTATGGACTTTTTAACAAACCTTCAGGTTCTGAGTCTGTTACTGTGAGATGGGAACTGAAGGAACCAATGTGGGGAGACCCGGTCTGATCTCAAGCAAAATTGATCTACTCCAATCCACCATTTGTTTTCTTCCTACCTTTCTCTTTCTTTCTTTCTTTCTTTCTTTCTTTCTTTCTTTCTTTCTTTCTTTCTTTCTTTCTTTCTTTCTTTTTTGCCTTTTTCTTTTTTTAAGGATATAACTTAGGTGCCTACATGCTACTCCAGCTTACAATATAGAATGTCTTGCCTAAACAACCACCAAACCTGTGCAGATCCTCTTTTAGGAACTTACCAGTCTTTTAAAATACGTTTCAAGATCTTTTCTCTCATGAGTTAAAATACCATATTAGTTCCTGCTAAAGTGTTAATGACTAACCTCAGTTCCCCTTCCTGCTTGGCATCCCCACCCCCTGCCCCCAAGAATTGGATAAATTTGAATTTTAGAATAAATTGCAGGGTCAATGAGGAAGTTAATTTTGAGCAGGTGGAGACCTAACCTAGGGCTGTCCAATTCACAATGTGTAGGTAGCTTCCTACTGCACCTATGCGTTAAGCTAACCAACCCCACAAATACGATCTTGTAGAAAGGAGGGCCAATCCAGTGAAGTCAGTTAATATGAAGACCGCCATCTACTGGCTGATGGTCACTAATGGACCTATTGGTGTGCTCAGTAAGTTATAGCTGCTGCATGGAGTTCCCTGATTGGAATGCCTGAATGAGGAAGACAGGGAGTGTCCCCCCATTCTTTTACTCTAAACTTCCTTTTGTCTTATTCTTTTATTGTACTTTGATTCCTTAAGATACATAACATGTCACAGAGCCTTTGAACTGAAAGGGATCTTGGAGCTGAAGGGTATACATGTTGTAAGCCATTAACACTTTAGTATAAATTAATACATCCGACTACCACCAGTCCAGAAATTGAGCTGAAATTCTAAGGGGATGGAAACTGGTTGTCTTCCTTCCTCCTTTCATTCCTCCATGCCTCTTTTCTTTTCTCTCATTCCTTCCATCTCTCTCTCTCCCTCTATCTCTCCCGTTTCTCTGTCTTATCATTGAATATAGAAGTCTGGCTCAAGAACAAAATATTAGGGATCCCTGGGTGGCTCAGCAGTTTGGTGCCTGCCTTTGGCCCGGGGCACAATCCTGGAATCCCGGGATCGAGTCCCACATCAGGCTCCTGGCATGGAGCCTGCTTCTCCCTCTGCCTGTGTCTCTGCCTCTCTCTCTCTATGTCTATCGTGAATAAATAAATAAAATCTTTTTTTTAAAGAACAAAATATTACCTATGAATAGGAAAGAAGGGCAAACATTTTTATTTACCAAGAGATAACTGTGGACATTTTTAAAAGGTCTAAGTCCATTGGCCTTACTTACCCTAACAAAATTCATTTGTGCCTATTTCTGAATCTCTGAAACAAATGCAACTCCTCCTGAAATCTCCCCAATCTTCGAGATCCCTTATTTCCAGTTCCTTCAACCCCTCTAGCAGTCTCCTACCTCCCTTTCAGTAAGAAGTGTAAATATTTTTGCCATATTCTTATGCACCTTTCATGTGTGGTGTGTTTGTTTCATGTATGTCTCCCTGGCTTCTTGTCATGGGCTATTGCTTCCTGAAGACATTTGACTTCTCTTTCTTAATACCTCACCATTGCACTAAGTATAAATTCAACACTGCTGCTTACCCAACTAGGTACATTCATTGGTTAGGGCTCAAACAGTACTGAAATGATGGACAAGAAGGTCTTTAAGTTCAGATAACATTCTAGATACACCTGCTTCTGTGTGTGTGGGTGGCAAGAAGGGAAAATAATGTTTACCAGCTGGAGTGTGAGTGTGCCTGAGGAGACATGAAGACTTACCAAGGGATATTCAGGCATGAGTTGATTTAAGGGAATCGGTTTCTAGATCCTTAATTCCATTTCTACCCTTCCCTGAAGTTGATCTGCTTGACAACACACCCGCATTGGCTGGTTCTCTGTTCTTGCCTATTCTTTCTCAATAGCTCTTTGCTCATTTTATAAAAAAGAAAAAATTCATTAACTTTTATTCATCCCCAAACTTATTATGGTGCATTAAGGCAAGTATAAAAACCTTGATGGCATCAAGGGGTAACTGGGAATATTAAGGAAGACAACATAAAACTCGAAGCTTTGTGTCTTTCCTTGTCATATACAGATTTCTGTTAAGGGCAAAGCATGGCATTAGAAATGGGGTACTTTGCCCCATTTGGAAGATATTTTGAATTCAGATATATTGCACAATGAGCTAGGAAACGTGATATTTTTTGTTTAATGAATCTTCTCATCCATATCCCAGTGATTGTCAAACAAAATACTGCAATCATGCAAATCCCATAAAAATACAGTGAGTGAAGACAGGAAATAGGCAAGGTGGTGGTACATTACTTCATCCAGGTGATATATGATAAATTCATGGTAAGAGTTCAAGCTCTCTCTCTCTCTCTCTCCTCTCTGTATCTATCTGTCTATCATCTTAGAATGTAGACTGTTTGCTGTGAGGACATATATTAACACACTGATTTGGATTACAAGATTAAAACTAAGTGTGATGGTTTTCTTTTTTGTTTGGATAGAGAATAAATCTACCCTGGGTGATTACTTTTACAATGATAATTACTTTCAATGATTAGGCTATGATTTGTGAGTGTTTGTAAATGATTGTGGAAGTTATTCATAAACTTTGTTAAATCTGAAGCTTACATTTAAAAAATCTACATTTTGAAAAGTTTGACAATAATAAAATTAAGAATATGATCATGTAAAATAATTTTATAAAAGTTGTTGGCATATGTGTGCTGAAATTAACACTATTTCAATTTATCTTACTCTTTCTAAGTGTATCAAATTAGAAGGTGCCACCAAGAAAAAGAATAGTAAGGATACTAAATCTTTTGATGAGTCCAGGTAAAGCATTTTAGTGACTCTTCAGAAGCAGAGAAAGCTAATGACTGCAAAGACTGAACACTAGGTATTTGTAAGTCAGATGTTTTCCAATTCTTTGCTTTCAAAGATATCAGAGGAGGACCTAATCGAGTTGTCAGCTGATAGATTATTAAAAATAATTCTTGATGATAGAGCTGTATGTTATTTTTGGCATAGAACTTGGAAAGAGTTCAGAGAGTTAAATCATATTGCTATAATAAAACTCCTTCCAAACTTATTTATGTGAACAAAGTTTCCCAGCACTACTTCTATAAAAATGAAAAGCAGGAATAAAATAGATACTGATGCCTGTCTAATTCTAATAACAAGTAATATCATGCATGGCTACATAAAGCAATTAAAATTAAAGCCTTAATCTTTTCATTAAGAAATAATTTTCCAGTAAAAAATTCTTAATTGAACTTCTCATTTAGAGGAAATAGATTCACATGTAGTTGTAAGAAATAATGCACAGATATCCTGGGTAGCTTTTATCCAACGGTAACATCTTGCAACACTCTAGCACAATATTATAACCAGGACATTGATAACAATATAGTCAAGATACAGAATATTTCCATTACCACCAGGATTCTTCAGGTTGACCTTTTATAAACACACCTAGCTTTCCTCCATCTTGCCCCTTCTTAACCACTAATTTGGTCTTCATTTCTGTTATTTTGTCATTTCAAGAATGTTTTAGGATAGAATTATCAACTACGCAACCTTTTGGGCTTGGCTCCTTTCACTCAGCAACGTTCCCTGGAGGTTTATTCAGGCTGTTGTGTGTACCAATAGTCTGTTCCTTCTTACTGTTGAGTGATATGCCATGGTATGGATGTCCTACGTACAATCTGTTTAACCACTCACACAGCGAAGGACATCTGGGTTGTTTTCAGTTGGGAGCTATTACAGGAAAAGCCTCTATAAATACTCATACACAGGTTTTTATGTGACTAAGTTTTCACAGAAGTTCCCTGGCATAAATATCCAGGAGTCCAATTGTGGGATCACATAGAGGTTGCATGTTTAATTTTTAAAAAGCGCCGAAGGGTCTTCCTGAGTGACTCTTACCCTTTTTCGTTTCCACTAGCAACGTATGAGGGATCCAGTTTCTCTGCATCTTCACTGGCAGTCAGTGATCTTCCTTTTTTAAACGTGTGGTTTTGTAATAGACTTTAAATTTTAGGATCCGTTTAGATAGGTAGAAAAGTTGCAAAGATAGAAGAGAGGTCCATGCAGCCCTCACTCAATTTCCCTTACTGTTAACATGTTACATCTGTCTGGTCCCATTGTCACAACTAAGGAATCAACATCGACACATCACTTTTAACTAAATGTCGCAGTTTATTTAGGTTTCACTAGTTTGTTCCTAGTGTCCTTCTTCTGTTAGGGGATTCCACCAGGGGACCACATTACTTTTATCTGTCGCATCTCTTTTGTCTTATCTCTGTAACAGTTTCTCAGATTTCCCTTGTTTTTAAAGACCCTAACAATTTTGAAGTGCACCGGCCGGCCGGGTAGTTTATAGAATATCCTTCAATTCGGGTTTGTTTTGTTTTCCTCAAGGTTAGCCTGAGGTCGTGGGTTCAGGGAGGATTACCACAAAGAAGAGGTGCCATTGTCATCACATCATACCAAGGGTGCTTGCGATCATGACTTATGATGTCAACCTTGATCACCGGGCGAGGGAGAGTCTGTCAGGTTTCTCCACTGTTGAGTTACTCTGTTTCTCCCTTTCTGTAATTTTTTTTTTCTCTTTAAAAGCAGGTTACCAACGGCAGACCACCCTCATGGGGTTAGGTGTTAATCTCTACCTCTTTGAGGGAGGGGTTCCTGCATAAATTCTCTGGAATTCTTCTTTATGGGAGATTGCACTTAAAAAAAAATTACTAGACATTATTTGTTAGAGCATTTTTAAGGTTTCAGAAAAATTGAGAATACAGAAAGTTTCCATAGACATATTCTCTTTCCTCCTTCTCTCCCCTCCCCAGCATATAATTTCTCCTATTATTAACATATTCCATTAAGGTGGTGCATGTTATAATTGGTAAACAATTACTGATACATTGTTATTAACCAAAACTCATATTTCACATTAGGATTTACTCTTTTATAATTCTTTGGGTTTTAATAAATGTATAATGTTACATATTGCCCATTAGAGTATTAAAATACAGTGTACAAAATAGTTTCATTGCCCTAAAAATTCCTGTACACCCTCCCTCTCACCTTGCAAATCCCTTACAACCAATGATTTTTTATTTTTATTTTTATTTTTTTTAAATTTTAACCAATGATTTTTTAATTGTCTCCATAGTTTTGCCTTTTTAGAATGTCATGTATTTGGAATCATAGAGCGTGTAGTCTTTTCAGATTGATTTCTTTCACTTAGCAATATGATTTTAAGGTTTCTCCATGTCTTTTCATGTCTTGATAGCTCATTTTTTCTTATTACTGAATAATAATCCATTGTACGGTTGTACCACCACTTGTTTAGTCAATTACCCACCGAAAGATACTCATTATTTGGTAATTATGAATAAGGCTGCTAGAAACATTTGTGCACACAGTTTTGTGTGGACACAAGTTTTTATTCATGTGGGTAAATAGCAAGGAATGCAATTACTGGATTGTATGGCAAGACTACCTTTAGCTTTGTAAGAATATGCCAGCATGTCTTACAAAGTAGCTGTACCATTTTGTATTCCTACCAGCAATGAATGAGAATTCCTATTGTTCGATCTCCTTTATGGCATTTGGTGTTATCAGTGTTTGGGGTTTTAACCATTCTAATAGATATGTAGTGCCTGTTTTTTAAATGTACATTTCCCTAATGATGTATTATGTTGAACATATTTTTATGTTTATTTGCAATTATATATCTTTTTTGGTGAGGTGTCAGATCTCTTTTTTTTTTTTTTTTAATTTTTTTTATTTATTTATTTATGATAGTCACAGAGAGAGAGAGAGAGAGAGGCAGAGACACAGGCAGAGGGAGAAGCAGGCTCCATGCACCGGGAGCCCGACGTGGGATTCGATTCCGGGTCTCCAGGATCGTGCCCTGGGCCAAAGGCAGGCGCCAAACCGCTGCGCCACCCAGGGATCCCGGTGTCAGATCTCTTGCCCACTTTGTAGTTGTATTGTTTGTTTTCCTATTGTTGGGTTTTAAGAGGTTTTTTGGGGGTGTATTTTAGATAATAGTCCTCTATCAGATGTGTGTTGGCAAAGATTTTCTCCCAGTCTTTGACTTGGCTTTTCATTCTCTTGAAAGTGTCTTTCATAAAATAGAAGTTCTCAATTTAAATGAAGTCCAACCTATCAGATTTTTTCGTTCACAGACTATGTTTTTTGTGTTATATTTGAAAGTCATGGCCAAATATTATCTCATGTAGATTTTCCTCAGGTTATCTTGTAGACGTTTTATAGTTCTGTCTTTTACATGTAGGTTTAATGATCCACTTGGAGTTAATTTTTGTGGAAGTCGTAAGGTGTGTGCCTAGATTACATTTTTTTTTTTTGCATGTAGATGTCCAATTGTTCTCAGTAATATTCATTGAAAATACTGTCTTTTTTCCATTGACTTTCCATTCATCCTTTACCTAAGATCGGTTGAACATATTTGTATAGGTCTCTTTGTTTTGTTCCACTGATCTATTTGTGTATACTTTCACCAACGCCACACTGTCTTGATTACTGTAGTTTTATGGTAGGTCATGAAGTCGGGTAGTGTCTATCTTCTGCCTTTGTTCTTCAATATTGTGTTGGCTATCCTGGCTTTTTTGTCTTTTCATGTAAACTTAGAATCAGTTTGCTGATATTCTCAAAATTAGTTGCTGGGATTTTGAATGGGATTGTGTTGGCTCTATAGACCATTTGGGAGGAACTTTAATACTTGAACAATATTAAGTCTTCCTATTTATGAATATGGAATATTTCTTTATGTTTTTATGTCTTTGATTACTTTCCTCAGAGGTTTTTTTTCCTCATATAGATCTCTTTTACATTTTCTTAGATTTATATATAAGTATTTCATTTTGAGGCATGCTAATATAAATGGTAGTGGGTTTTTAATTTTTAAATTCCAAATATTCATCGCTGGTATATAGGAAAGCAATTGACTTTTGTATACTAATGTTGTATCCTGCAACCTCTTTATAAACACTTATTAGTTCCAGAAAGCTTTATTTTGTTAATTCTTTGGGATTTTCTACATAGATAATCATATCATCTGCAAACAAAGAAAGTTATATTTCTTCCTTCAGAATATGTATACCTTTTACTTTCTTTCTTCTTTTATTAAATTATCTGGGAATTCTAGTATGATGTTGGATTGGAGTGGTGAGAGAATATATTTATTTTCTTGGATCCAAGTGTATCTTATTTTAACTATTCTGAAGAGTATGCAATGATAGCTCATGATTTTACTTGCATTTTCTTTGTGGCTAATGATATTGAATATCTTTTCAAGTACTTATTTGCTGTCCATATATTCTCTTTGGTACAATGCCTTTTCATGTGTTCTACCCATTTTCTAATTGGATTGGTTTTTGTTTGTTTTACTTGTTTTTTACTGTTAAGCTCTGAGAGTTTTTTTAATACATTCTAGATACTAAGTACTCTGTCAGTTTGCAAATATTTTCTTCCGATCTTTGGCTTGACTTTTTATCCTCTTAACAGGGTCTTTTGCTGAGCAAAAATTTTAAATTTTGATAAACTCTGATTTATCAGCTTTTCCTTTTATGGATCACACTTTTAGTGTTATGTCTTAAAACTCTTTGGTTAGTCCTAGATCCTCATGATTTTCTCTTTTTTTTTCCTAAAAATTTTATAGTTTTATAATTTACAGTTAAATCTATGATCCATCTTGAGTCAATTTTTGTATAAGGTGTGAAACTTAAGTTGATGTTTTTTTGTTTTGTTTTGTTTGTTTTGTTGTTAATATATCTATGGCTGTCCATTTGTGCCAGCACCATTTGTTGAAAAGGCTATCTTTTCTCCACTGTGTGTCTTTTGTACCCTTGACAAAAAGGAGTTGGACACATGTTGTGGGTCTATTTTTGTGTTTTCTGTTCTGTTCTAGTCTCTCTATGTCTATTCTTCCACCAATAACACACAGTCTTGATAATTGACTTATTGCACCTATAAAGCAAATCTTGAAATCAGGGAAAATGGTTTTTCCTAATTTCTTTCTCTTTTTTGAAATTGTTCTGGCTGTTCTAGTTCCTTTGCCTTTCCATGCAAATTTTAGAATAATCTTGTGACTATTTGACAAAAATCTTGTTGGGATTTTGGTAAGAAGTATGTGTACCTGTATATCAATTTGGGGAGAATTGACATATTTGCTGTGTTGATTCGTACAGTACATGCACGCAGCATGTCTCTCCATTTAGATCTTATTGATTTCTTTCATCAGCATTGTATAATTTTAGGCATACATGTCCTGTACATGTTTTGTTAGATTTATACATCAGTATTTCGGCTTTTTGATCAATTGTAACATGGCATTATATTTTTTCTTTTGGTGCCCATTTGCCTATATACAGTTTATGGGAATCAATTTATTGATTTTTGTATGAATATCTCATAGTCTGTGACCTTGCCAAACTCATTTATTTGTTCGAGGTAGTCTTTTGCAGATTCCTTGGAATTTTCTGCGTGGACAATCATGTGATCTGCAAGTATGGGTAATTTTATTCCTTTTTTCTGATCTATATGATTTTTATTTTTTTTCTTGCCTTATTGTCCTGGCAAGAACTTCTAGCACTATACTGAATAAAAGCCGTGAAAGTAGACATCATTGCCTTGTTCCCAATCTTAGGAGGAAAGCATTTTAGTTTTTTACCTTTAACTGTGATGTTAGATGGAGGTGTTTTGTAGATTTTCTTCATCAAGCCGAGGAAGTTCCTCTCTATTCCTGTTCTTTTTTCCTAAAAATTTTTATGTTGAATAGATATTGAAATTTGTCAAATGTTTTTTATGCATTGGTGGATATGATCATACATGTTTTCTTATTTTCTGTTTTTAATATGACTGATTACATTGATGATTTAAAAATACTGAACTAGCCTCACATTTCTGGGATAAACCCCACTTAGTAATGGTGTATAATTCTTTTTATATGTTGTTGAATTCTATTTGCTTATTTTATTAAGAACTTTTGTCTATATTTATGAGGTTTATTCGTCTATAGTTTCCTTCTTTCCTTCTTTCCTTCCTCCCTCCCTCCCTCCCTCCCTCCCTCCCTCCCTCCCTATCCTTTTCCTTCCTCCCTCTGTCTCTTTCTTTCCTATGTTCTTTCTTCCATCTTTGGTTAGTTTTGGATCTTGATAATTATAGCCTCATAAAATGAACTAGAATGTATTTCCTCTTCTATTTTCTGGAAGAGATTGTGTAGAATTGGTGTTAATTTTTCTTTAAATATTTGGTAACTTTTTCCACTGAAACCATCTGGGTCTGGAGATTCCTTTGGGCAGGAGTTTTAAAATTATGAATTCTTAATTGTCATATGGTTTTCCAGATTGTCTTTTTTCATCCTGGGTGAGTTATAATTTTTATAATTATTTGAAAGGTTGTTTTTTGAGATATTAATCTATTTCATCTAAATTGTCAAGTTTATGAGAGTAGAGTTGTTCATAGAATTTTATTATTATTTTGATGTCTTCAGACTCTGTAGTGATATCCACACTTCCATTCCTGATATTGGTCATTTATATATTTTCTCTCTCTTATTATTTTTTCTTTGTCAGTCTTGCTGAGGGTTTGTAAATTTTATTCTTCCTAGAGAACCTGCTCTTTATATCACAAATTTTCTTTATTGCTTTTCTGTTTTTAAACTTCATTGATTTCTCTTCTTACCTTTATAATTTTCGGTCCTTCTGCTTGCCCTGGGGTTCATTTGCTCTTCATTTTCTAGATTGTTGAGGTGGAGATTTGGCTTATTGATATGAGACTTCCCTCTTTTCTAAAGTAAGCATTTAGTGCTACATACTTTCCTCTCAGCATTGCTTAGCTGTGTCCCACAACTTTTGATATGCTGTATTTCATTTCCTTTCAGTTCAATGTATTTTTGGATTTCCCTTGAGACTTCCTCTCTTCTCATGGATTATGTAAAAGTGTTTTGATATTTTCCTGTTATCTTTCTGTTATTGATTTCTAGTTTGATTTCACTTGGTTGGAGGACACAGTCTATATTATTTCAATTCTTTTAAATTTTTTGAGGTTTGTTTTATGACCAGGATATGGTATGTGTTGCTACTTTTTATTAAAAGTTTCTCTTCTTACTGAAATGTATAATATTTTATATTGTCTTGATCAATTATGTACTACTAATAGTTGTTATTATAACATAACATAAAACAATAATTTTGACAACTAGAACATAACAGTTACAGGAGCTTCTGTGTGGCTCAGTTGTTTAGGCATCTGACTCTTGATTTTAGCTCAGGTCATGATCTCAGGGTTGTGAGATCCATGCTGGGCATGAGCCTGCTTAGGAATCTCTCTCTGCCCCTCTCCAGGCCACCTCCCTCAAGCTCTCTCTCAAAAAACAAAACAAAACATAACAGTTACAGGTATTTTGAAAAATTATGTTTTTGAACTTATTTTTGTTGAATAAAATTACAATAGGTATAGTAGAAATGCAATTTAAGGAGAAAGAAAACCATATAAAATTCTCAACCACAAAGAAGAACTCATTCATAATTTTTAAATGGATGATTTTGTATATCAAATAATTATCATAACTATTTTCCATTGGATCCATGTAAAAGTGTGACTTTGGAATTTTATTTTCAAATGCCAATATTTATAATACCCTGGAAATTATCCATCTTATTTACAAATTTAAACTTTTTTTTAAAAGATTTTTTTTTATTTATTCATGAGGGACACAGAGAGAGAGAGGCAGAGACACAAGCAGAGGGAGAAGCAGGCTCCATGCAGGGAGCCCGATGTAGAACTCCACCCCGGGACTCCAGGATCATGCCCTGAGCTGAAGGCAGACCCCCAATGGCTGAACCACTCAGGCATGCCTACAAATTTAAGCTTTTGATGTAAACTTTCAGATGTTGACTTACAAATGACAGAAAGAATAAATAACTTTTAAAATTCTGTATGTGTGTGGTAGGGCCAGGGTGTTAAGTAAGCAAGTGACAACTAAAGACCACTGCTCTGGAACACAACACTAGATCAGTGAGGAGGCATGGATGAAGAGGAGTATGTGATTAAGATGGTTTACCTTGTTGGGTATTTATTCAGTAGTTCAACTAGACATATTAAGTATCACTTATTATTATATGCAACTTCTTCTGCTAAGTGCTAAGAAGGTATAGGTGACTGATTCAAGGCCCCAGCCCTCAGGCAGATCATCACTTACCAAAGAAGGATCAGTAACAACACCGTTCCGTTGTCTGTGTCTAGCCCTGTCTTCCAGCCTTACTTGCTGCTATGGGACAATGGATGAGGATTTGTAGGGCTGTTGCTTTTTTTTTTTTTTTTAAGTTTATTTATTTTTTAAGTAATCTCTATACCCACCGTGGGGCTCGAACTCATGACCCCAAGATCAAGAGTCACAAGTTCCTCCAACTGAGCCAGCCAGGCACCCCAGGGCTACTGTTTTTTAAACCTAGACCATGGAACTATATATATAGCCCACTCCACACTTCCTATAGTTACCCTCCTGCACAGCACATCATTATCAGTACTAAGTAGTTCACATAGTGAGAAGAATAACAGCACACAAGCTATCAAGACTTGAACAAAGGAGTGCCTGGCTGGAGCTATGCTTCCTACTTCCTACTCTTGATTTTGAGGGCGGAGTCCTGAGTCCAGCTCCGACCTCAGCATTTAGTCTACTGGAGATTCTCTGTCCCTCTACCCCTCCCCCATGCATATGCACGCTCTCTCTTGCTCTCTCTCTCTCAAATAAATAAATAAATCTTAAAAAAAAAAAGACTTAAGCAAATTATGGTCAAATGGCTTAATCACAGAAGTTTGGCTTAAGCTGGCTTACCAACAAAAGAAGTCTGGCTTCTCGGTGCAGACCTTTTCCACCCCAGGCCAGCTTGACTTCTTCCAGAGCAGCCACTGCTCCTTGAAGAAGCACAATGCAGAACAGTGAGGTGGGAGGACCTAGGACTAGATTCTTGTCCTAGCTGTAATTTTGTGTCACCTTAAGTAAGTGGCTCCCCTTTTTTAAGTCCCAATGTCTCTATCTGCAAAAGTAGGAGGTTGGATTGGAGATTTATGGGACCCTTCAGTCTGAGGACTCTGTGATTCTAAGTCTCTTCTGGCTGGCCCTATATACAGTCCCCAAGTTCCAAGCACACCTTAATATTTGCTAGAGTTTCTCACTCTGAATTATATTCATTGCCTTGTCTTTAAAAATTTGGCTCTTCCTTAGTCCAAGTCCCACCAATTTATTGTCTCCCCCTGCTTACTTTCTCTGAGAGTATCAATAGTTCTCCACATTTTATGCTCCAGCTATTTCCTCCAGCTGCCTCCCTCAGCACACAGGGTCTGTGCCTGGCTGTTTCTTGATTCAGTTCATACTTCCTATCTTCCAGAGTCAGCCAGGCACTTTCTAATTCCTGAGTCGTTATTAATTCATTAATGCGGTCCACACCCACAAGATAGCATTCAAGGGAAAGATTGCCTACACCTAACAACAGGCAACTCTTCCAAGCACCTTGGAGGTGACTCTTCTCCCCTACACAAAGGAGGCCTTTGGACCTCAAAGGCTGAGTGAGCCCTACTGAAGCTGAAATACTGTGGCTTTCGCATGTGATGCAGATTAGTCTTTAAACGTACCACTCAAGAGAATATAGTGCAAAGTCAGATAATCCAAGACTATATGGAATTTAAATTTTGTGTCTTTTGGAATTTAATCTTTTGTGTCTATCAGCCATCACAGTATCTGGGAGCCGTCCAAACACATTAATATTTCTCTGCACTATAATTGACAATTAGAGGAGCACCTGGCTGGCTCAGTACATGGAGCATGCGACTCTTGTCTCAGGGTCATGAGTTTGAACCCCACGTTAGGTATAGGGATTACTTGAAAAAAATAAAAATAAAATAAAATAAAAATAGACAATCAGGTACCAAGTGCACTGTACCATCTATGTGGTGTTCTTGCTAATGAAATGAACCTCATCAAGCTTTTCCAGCTATACGTTTGCAGGGAATACGGGAGATAGAAGAACAAGTCAAACACACTCCACAGAAGCAATCCAGCAAATCAGGATTGTGAAGCATTCGTCCAGAAAATGGACACAGTTTCTTTAATAATCAATGAAATGGAAAGGGAAAAGAGAGGATAAAAATGTAAATTAAGAAGCTTAGAAAACTTGAAACCAAATGCAGTACATGCATCTCGTTTGTATCCTGAGTCAAACAAGCCAATGTGAAGAGGCATTGATGACACAGAAGGAAAAATTAGAGCTGAACTGGGTATTAGGTGACACGAAGAAATGTTTATCTGTGTGAGGTGTTTGGTTTTGTGATTCTGTATGAAATCGCTCCTTCCACTCTCCTTCCCCCTTTGAGCTACATATGGAAGTATTTAGGGGAAAAAGACACAATGTCAGGAATTTTCTTTAAAGTACTATAGAAAAAAAAAAGAAGAAGAAGAAATGGTTAGATGGAGTAAGTATGGCAAAATGTTGGTAATTGTTGGACCAGGGGGATGGGAGCTCATTTCCGATTCTGTGGTTTTTCTGTATGATTAAAAACTTTCAGTGTAAAAAACTTCAAAAAAAAAAAAAAGATCTGGGAAATGCCAATGTTTTGGCATCAAAATGATACGTGACTGTTGGCAAAGCCCATAATTACACCTCTGAGTTTAGTTTTATGGCAGAGAGTGCGAGTGCTGAAGTCAGGACAAGATGGCAATTGTAGCTCTGTCACTTACTGGCTGCGTGACTTTAGACAACTCGATAAATGTCTCTGAACCTCATTTCCTTATGTGGTTCCTGTGGGAGCAAATGAAACATGCATATAAGGTGCTTAGCAAAATAGACATTTAGTCAATAGCTTAAACAGAAGCTACTGTCATCGTTAACCTTAAACCCAGAGCATCAGAGAAATCCTTTGTCAGGCGGTGCATCCTAGCTTGGGTTCAGAAAATAGAAATTCGGAGAAGTAAGATAAGAACCAGGAAAAAACGTGCCACAAGTAGCCCATACTCTCAGGGCTGCACGAGGGTTGGAACACCCCAAGGATGAAGCTGTGACTCCTGCAGGCGGCCTCATTAACCTCCAGCACCCTGGCTAAGGTAGGAAGGGGCAGTGTTCTGAGATGAGGCCCCGCCCAGGGATCAAGCAGAGAAGGGAGCCAATTAAGAGCCCTAGGAGAGGGCTGGGGGTCCAGGAAGAAGACTCGGGTAAGCCTCCCAGTTTGTGCTGCACCCACTAGGAGCATTAGTTGCTGGGAAGAATCTAAATGTATAGTGTGTTGTTGTTGAAATGTTTTCTTCTGACAGTCCGCTGTGCATTTTCTCTCATGGTGCTCATATTCCCCAAACTGGAAAGTGAAATCGTTTGCAGACTCCCAAGGGAAGCTGGAGCCCCGGATTCATTTTTCCCTAGAGAAAGCATGTTCCCTGGAAATTAGAGAAGGTAATTGGAGAGGCCTAGGGAAGAAAGGGACCTGCAAGGGTCATTGGGTCCATCCTCTAGCCTCCAGGCAGGAGTGAGACTAACCCGTTCCAGATGGCAGTTGTCCCTGTCTGCTGGAGACCGCCAGCAGAGACCCTCGCAGCCTGATTCAGCAACTCATTCCAGAGGAGGGCCCAGCGAGAACTTGCGTCTCCTCTTGGCCTCATCATTGGCCCACTGTGGGTCCTGAACGAGCCATTAGTCTTGGGCCCCGGTTTTCCAATCTACAAAACGAGAGGTTGTTACTCTCTGGCTGTTCTGGGATTAAATCCTAATACAAAATGGAAACAAGCTCTGTGCCCAGGAAAGGGGCCTGTATGTAAAAGGCCTGACAGCGTTCCATTGTCAGCTCTTTGATGAAGTTTAAAAAATCTTCTAGAGCTGGTCAGAATAAGTAGTGTGTCCTCACTCTTCCCTCTTTCCTTATACAATGCAAGGAGAGGTGGCCAATTTTTTTCCCCAAGAGAAAAAAAAATTCCCACGGGTTCTACTAAAGTCATGTACCGGTGTCATTCGCCCAGAACAGATGGAGGCCGTGGCCGTGATGAAACACCCAGAGGCATTGCTGTTAGGGCAGCGACGTTCAAGCAGAGCTCAGGACCAGGAGTCTGAGCAAGGGCTGTCGCCCGCGCGGAGTCTGCAGAGCGGAGGGAGACGACCAGGGACGGAGGCCCAGGGAGCCTCAAAACCACAGCAGTGGAGGGGTGAGAGAGGAGTAGAGCCAGAGCTGGGTTTTTGTTGTTGTTGTGCTGGTTATCGGATTTTTATTACTATTTTTTTAATTGAGGTATAGTGCACACACTACATGGCGTTAGTTTCAGGTGTAGGACATCATGATTGGGCAAGTCTATACCGTGTTCTACGCTCACAAGCATGGCCTTATCTGTCACCAGAGGCGCTCTCGCAGTACCACCGACAATGAACCAGAGCGGTTTTAATTTACTGAGTCCCTTGCCCAGTACCAGGCCCTGTGGGGTGGGTGGTAAAAAAAGATGGGCTGGCTCTCAGGAACCTTAGAGGTTAATGGGGAAGAGGGACATCCCACTGCCTGGACGGTTGCAAAGGAGAAGCAGGAGGCAACAAGAGCTGCTAAAGAGGCAATATGGCTGCCTGGCCTCTCCCAAGTCCTCAGTGACTGTTTTTTTAAAACAATTTTATTTATTCACGAGAGACAGAGAGAGAGAACGGCAGAGCAGGGTCCTCGTGGGGAACCTCCCAGGACTCTGGTCTCACCCCCTGAGCCAAAGGCAGACGCTCAACCACTGAGCCACCCAAGCATCCTGGAAGCCAGTTATTTTATTTTTTTTAATTTTTATTTATTTATCCATGACAGACACAGAGAGAAAGGGGCAGAGACACAGGCAGAAGAAGATGCTCCTTATTAGGAGCCCAATGTGGGACTTGACCTGGGATCAAGACCTGAGCCAAAGGGAGATGCTCAACCTCTGAGCCACCCAGGCGCCCCTGGAAGCCAGTTATTAAAGCAGGGTTAGTGCGACCTTTATGGGCCGTGTCTTGCACTTGGCCTTTGGCCCTAATCATTCTTGGGCTCCTGTCAATCTCTACAGTTCTTCAACTCTGGTATCTTTTGAATTCTTTTTTTTTTTTTTTTTTTTTTTGAAGTGAAATTCACAAAGCAAAATGAAACCATTTTCAAGTGAAAATTCAGGCATTTGGGACATTCCTGCTATTGTGCAACCACCACCTCTATCTACCTCCAAAACATTTCATCCCCACCCCCAAAGAAAACCCCATACCATTAAGCAGCGATCCCCCATTCCTCCCTGGCTCCAGCCCCTGACAACCACCAATCTGCCCTCTGTTTCTATGGAGTTGCCTATGCTGGATACTCCACACACATGGAGTCATACAATATGTGACCTTTTGTGTCTGGCTTCTTTCAATCAGCATAATGTTTTTGAGACTCATGCACGTTGTAGCATGTATCAATACTTCATTCTTTTTTATGGCTGAATAATAACTCTGGTATTTTAATAAAGGTTAGCAAACGGATATTCTGGAGAGTACTGGATTCAATCAGGAGGAAACTGACTCTTCCAAGTAGCAGCTAATTACTCTGCACCTCAGTTTTCTCTTCTGCAAACTAAATGGTAACCCCTGGCACCTTGCAGAATGACTGGGAGCTAACAGGTGACATACTTATAAATAATAATACATTTTTCAAATATACTATTTAAAAATTTTTTAAAGATTTATTTATTTATTTGAAAGAGAGAGAGAGAGAGAGCATGAGTGGGAGGGGCAGAAGGAGAGAATCTCAAGGAGACTCCCTGCCAAGTGTGGAGATTGAAGTGGGCCTCGATCCCAGGACCCCGAGATCATGACTCAAGTGGGAACCAAGAGTTGGATGCTCAACCGACTGTGCCACTCAGATGCCCCAACTATTTAAAACTTCTAATAATAATGATTAATTAATATCTCATGGGTACATCTTTTTTTTTTTTTTTTTGGTACATCTTATCTCTTCAACTACCTGCTAAGTTCTTTGGGGAGAATGTCTGTGTTATGCCCATTTCTACCCTTAGAATTATGCCTATCACTTATTAGCTATTCAACAAATCTCTCTCAGGTAGATGACTACTTGAATAAATGAGTGGATGTGTGGATCAAGTGCCAGTTGACCTGTGAGGGAAACTGCTTCCTTCCAGGTCACTTGATCCCTATTCTCTGAATGAATGAATGAATGAATGGGGAGGAAGCATTCTCAACTGGCCTGGGAATTACCAGACTCTACCTTTCCTCTCTTTAGCTGTGCAACACTGGTCCTAGCCTAGCCTAATAGCCCAAAGGGGAAGGCTGGTGAAAATATCCATGGCACCAAGGGAGTGGAGACTTTCAGTCTGAAAAAAATGTCCTAGGCAAAGAAGTTGGGATTCTGAGACCCTCTGCTCCAGCAGAGTCCACCTCAACTATTCTAGTTCTAAAGAGGATCGGTGTGGATGAGAACTGTAGGTGCAAGCTCAGACACCTCATTTAGGAAATAATGCAACCTAACCCAACCTCCGGGGTTGGCTAGGAATAAGGAGGCATGTGGAGGAACAACCCTTATCATCTAAAAATGCACTATCCCCTCCCTTGAGTTATGAGATAAACCAGGGGGAGAAATGTTATTCTGATGCAAAAAAATACTCATTAACTGGTCTCTTAAGATTAGTTCACCCTTAAGTATTCCTTTTTTTTTTTTTCTTCCAAATATTCCTCCTATAGGGGCACCTGGATGCCTCAGGTTAAGCATCTGCCTTCTGCTCAGGTCATGATCTCGGGGTCCTGGGATCAAGCCCATATCAGGTTCCCTGCTTGGCAGGAGGTCTGCTTTTCCCTCTCCCTTTGCCACTCCCCCTGCTTGTGCTCTCTCTCTCTCTGTCAAATGAATGAATAAAATCTTTGAAAAAAACTCCCAAAACACAAATATTCCTTCTTAATCCAAGTGTATCTTCACAAAATAAAATTGCAAACCTTGCAACAGATAACAAATCTGCTCAGGTGGCCCAAAGTGGTGTCAGAGGACGATGCAGATCACAGGTGGAGCCTACTAGGGAGTACCTGGCTGAAGTGGCTGGTGAATGGGTGCAGAGAGGCCTGCAAAGAGGGTGTTGGGCCTCCAGAGAGAAAGCTTTTCATATCAAAGGGTTAAGGAACGTAACTGTTGAAGGACTCTGTACAATTACACTTTGAAAGGCAAAAATTGGGAACGCCTGGGTGGCTCGATGGTTGAGCGTCTGCCTTCAGCTCAGGGCATGATCCTGGGGTCCTGGGATCCAGTTCCACATCGGGCTCCCATCAAGGAGCTTGCTTCTCCCTCTGCCTATGTCTCTGCCCCTCTCTCTCTGTGTCTTTCATGAATAAATAAAATCTTTAAAAAAAAAAAGAAAGGCAAAAATTAATTGAACAAAGTCACTATAAAATTGGGCAAGAAAAGTCCTGCCCACACAAATCAATCTTTTTAATGATTTATGCTACGATTTTGCATACAGTAGCAATTCTAACCCACAGTTTATTTTCTTCAGCGCCTATGTTCATAAGCTGTCGCATAACTTTTCATGTTTTTTCACTATTTCCTATAAAATCTCAGGATTTAATTTTTGTGGCCTTTCTGGTTCTAATCCTGCTTTGCAACAAGGCGCTCCCATATTTTATTTAATGATGGGGACTGTTAGAACTCTGCCTTCCTGGAATTGACTCGAGTGGCCCCACGTTAGGGATAAAGAGACCTGAATTGTATTTGGGTTCTGCTTTCAATTTACCAGGCAACGGTGCCAAAGCTGGCTGTCCAACATCTTTGCGCCCCAGTTTCCATGTCTGCCAAAATTAAGATAACAATCTCTGCCTTCCTTGTACTCTGCAGGGATCTTGGTGGGACAATACGATGCTCCTTAGGTAGTAAGTAAATGGTGGTCTTTGGGGAGAGGATGATGCCACATCCTCATCAACGCTACAGGAACAGAAAACCCCAAACGAGAGATGCCCTAAACATGGTTTCTATTTAGTTTTGGTGTCATTATAATAAATGAACCTTAAGATTTCTTTCAGCACTGAAATTCTAGGACATGTGTCTTCACAGCAGATTTATCTTCCTAATTACAGTTTACTCAGGGCAGCTTTATAATTCCATTTCCTCAGCACACTCCCACTGGCGGAGTGGGGAGGAAGCCCAGGAGCCTGTTGCACTGGGGCTGTTATGAATGATTTACATGCTGACTTTCAAGGGCTCAGGGGACGATCAAGGAAGTATTGCCATGACTCTGTCATTCACTTTGCCCCATAACATGCTGCGAGGGCAGAGATGCTGGGCTTGGTTCCCTGTGGGATAGATTGGGAAATTGAGGCAGTGGCAGCCTCCGAAATTGGTGAAGCCACTCACTCGCCTCCGGCTTAAATCTGCGTCTCTGGATCTCCAGCTTTCCCATCTAGTGCTGTTGCCTCCTTTGCAAAATTGAAGGAAAAGAAACTGAAACCAGCCAGGGCCCTGACCACTGACCCGCAGCATTTTGGCACCGCGCTGGAAGCCGGAGAGGCAGCCGGGGCGAGGGGGCACGGGCCGCGGGGGGGTCACCCAGGGCCTTGGGCAGCGTCTCCAGAGCTGGGAGCTGAACTCCACCCCAACCGCGGGGTGCCAAGCCCTTTTCTCTTAATTGTTGTAGCTTTACGAGCTTTGGGAAGAAAATGTCATCCAGCTGGTTTGGATTTCTCAGCACATAAGGGATCCAAAGAGTGTTTTGTAAGTTCTCTTGGATGACCAACCATTCTGAGTTTCTGCGAGGAATCAACTGAGGCCCTTTGCATTGGGTGAAGGAAGTTGCATTTTACCGGCTGTCCCAGGGTGGCGGTGGAAGGCTGCCTGGAGGAAGTGGAGAAAGGGGCAGAAAGAAGATGGAGCTTGCCGGCAGAGCAAGGATGGAGCCCTTTGCTAATCACACTCCCGGCTGGGCGCTCCCCTTATGGCAAGAATCGCAGACCAAAGGCAGCCGCGGTGACTCAGCGGTTTAGCGCCTGCCTGCAGCCTGGGGCGTGATCCTGGAGACCCGGGATCGAGTCCCACGTCGGGCTCCCTGCATGGAGCCTGCTTCTCCCTCTGCCTGTGTCTCTGCCTCTCTCTCTCTCTCTCTCTCTCTCTCTCTGTCTCTCATGAATAAATAAGTAAAATCTTAAAAAAAAAAGTCTATAAAAAAAAAAAAAGGATCGCAGACCAAGAAAGTCATTCCATGCCTGTGCCACAGACCTAGCAGAAGGACCACCGAGACTGGGGAAGAGAGGGGTCCCTGAAGCCTCTGCAAGCCTGTCATGACACTGTGCAACAAGCAGTGACTGGCGGTAGATCGTCTGCTCTAGGGGTGGTTTCCCACAAAGCTTCCATCACTAGGGTTCAAATTTTGCTTCTTGGTGATGTTGGGAAGTTACCTAATTATCATGAAACTTCACTTTGCTCATCTTCCAAGTGGGGATAAAAATGCCTCTTTCTTGAAATGTTGGGAATATGAAAATTAAAAGATATATACCAAATACCCAGCACGTCACCTGGCAAATGGTAGTTTGTTGAACTATGATGATATATCTCAACGAGCAAATGTCCCAAGGCCCAGGATGCCAGCACACAGTGCTAGGCACTCTGGAGAACACCCAGAGGTCGAGGTGAGCCTCATGGCCCAAGGAGCTTGTGGGACGGTTGTGAAGGTGTGGGAAGACTGGGAAGGCTTGACTAACATACCAAGGAGACCCGAAGTAACAAAACAAAGCAGCTCATGTATGAGTGGTACAGCGAATGAGCATTCCAGATTTTGAGAGGAGAGTTCACCATGAATTGAGCAGATCAGGGAGGGCTTCTTGGAAGAAGCAGAAATGGATTTTCTTGTCCTATTTGCCACAGACAATTCAAGGGGGCTCTTTAGTGATCCAGCGAAACATATATCATGTTGAACTCTTCTAGAAACTAGTTATCTTCTGACAGGCACACATCTTTAGGGTGGGAAGGGACAGAACAGATGCTCAATCTTTGCTGGAATCCTGGGGGCCCAGGTGGCCTGCCTGCTAGGTGAGCTCTTTCCACCAGGGTAGAGGAGGTTGAGCAAACTGAATCTGCTGCCATTGGCACTGGTGGCTATTGGGCCAGAAGTTAAGGACTTTTTACCAAGTTCTCAGGCATCTGGGTCACTATTACCAAGAAGTCTCCAAAGCAAGCTTCTCTTGAGATATGTCCTTCCTTGGAAAGAATTGTGAACAAGGTTTGAGGCATTTGTGCAATGGGTGGGGGGCAGTGGGGCCTGGGGATAACGAATCAAGAAGGTAACCAAGACGGTGGTCCCAGAGAGAAATAGTTTCCAGAAAGCAAATCCCCATGGAAGGGAATTAGTTTTACAGTGTAGTGTCTTCAAATGCATGAATGCGTGTGTGAGAGAAAGAGGGGGGCAGAGAGGGGAAAAGCAAGCAGTAGCACCAAGCACAACATTGGAAAGTTTGTTTTCCACACAGCCCCTTTATCTGGTAGCAAATATATCTTCTGGGAAAAGAAAACATTTCTCAGGGCAATCCCTCGGGAACATTTTTTTTCCTCCTTCACATGATTTACTTTGAGGCTGCTGGGGGCACCCAGGGGTCTACTGGGGAGCGTGAGGGGGCTCAGAGCTTGCTGGGCAGGCAGAGGAAGCAGGAAGGGTAGAGAGACAACCCGCACCCCCCACCCTCCCAGACTGCAGTGGAGCCCTGGTTATTAGATGATGTAAAGGAAGGAGCTCAGGGTTAGAGGCAGATCTAGGATCCCAGCCCTACTGCAGCATGACCATGGGCCAGTCATTGCAAATCTGAGTCTGATCTTCTTCATCCAGAAAGGGGGTAAAACCATTCACCCGCCCCCCAACTTGGGTATGAAGAGGAGCAAATGGGTCATGACCACAAAGGTGCTTTTATGGAAAACTGTTATATAAAGCATATGTGTTAATTCTGTTAGGAATTTAGGGCCAAACCAGCTGAGAGGACAAGTGGGAACTTATGAAGAAGCACCAATATTTTCTGCCCATTAATGGAATCCCTGGACTTTCCTGGTGGCCTGGCAACTTGAGAAGGCTCTTGCTTTTTGTTTTTGTTTGTTTGTTTGTTTGTTTAATTTAATTTATTTACTTTAAAGTCACCTCTACATCCAACGTGGGGCTCAAACTCAGGACCCCAAGATCAAGAGTCACATGCTGTTCTCACTGAGCCTCCAGGTGGCCCAAATGGCTCTTGCTGTGAATGAAATAATTTGACCCTGGATATGACCACTTACTTTCAAATGTGTGACTATCCTACATCCTTAATTGTAGAAAAGAAGGCACAAGTTAATTTGTAGCATTTTTGTTGCAGAGGCAGTGATTGTTTGCCAAATAGCCCTCTCTACTTTCTTCCTCTCAAACAACCCTGTTTGAGTGTGGGGGTGGCAATGTGCTCAGGCAAAAATCAATGCCATTTTCTACCCCTTGAGCTAAGAGTAGAGGAACCCTAGGGCTGACTTTGGGCCCCTGACCTGTAAGTAGAAGCCCTTCGTGAGGCTTTGGGAGGCTCTTCCAAAGCAGCTACTAAATGAACTGGTACCAGCCTTTTGCTTTTTTCTCTTCCCTCTTGGAATGTAGACATGGTAGCTGGCGTTCCAATAGCCATTCTGTGATCATGGCGCTGCCTGAAGGTAGCAGTGATATATTAAGGATCATGAAGCAGAATAACAGAAGAGTTTTCTTTTTTTTTAAGATTTTATTTATTTATTCAAGAGAGACACACAGAGAGAAGCAGAGACACAGGTAGAGGGAGAAGCAGGGAGCCCAATGCGGGACTCGATCCCAGGACCTCAGGATCATGCCCTGAGCCGAAGGCAGACACTCAACCACTGAGCCACCCAGGGGCCCCAAGACTTTGGTGTATTAATGACATTACTGAACCACAATTCTGACCTTAGCCCACTACCTCTGGACCTCTTGTATGTGAGGAAAAATAAACCTATTTATTTAACCTGCTTTTTTCCCCACCCTAAGGTTTCTGTTATAACTGAGTGCAATTCCTAACTGTATACAATTTTTATCCATACTATTATCTTTATATGGTAGACCCACATGATTATTACCTTACCAATAATAACCTCTCATTCCTGAAAGAGTTCCTAGAACATAACATTTACTAATAGGTAAGCCGAGTCCTAAAGAATACGATTAGTTGAAAAAAATCAGGAGAATGCCTGTTTTAACTTCTGGGTCAGCTATAGACTCATCAGCCAAAATAACTATCTTTCTAAATCTCCCTAGGATAATTTTTTGACCGAGGGAAGACTATAAGGCATTACAGAGACCATTTTGCAGTTTGAAACAGTAAATCAAACAGGCTAAATTTCTCAAATACTATTTTGCCACTTAAAAAAATATTTTATTTATTTATTCATACAGAGAGAGAGAGACAGAGACACAGGTAGAGGGAGAAGCAGGTTCTCTGCAGGGATCCCGATGCAGGGCTCGATCCCAGGACCCAGGGATCACAACCTGAGCGAAAGGCAGATGCTCAGCCACTGAGCCACTCAGGTGTCCTTATTTTGTCACTTTTACAATGAAGAACACAATCAGAGAAAGACTTGATGATCCAAAGGTCTTCAAAAGTCCTGCCCTTTCATCAAGTGGCTGAGAGAGTAAGAGTGGGGAGGGAGGCAGCAGAAAGGCAAGAACAAAGCCAAGGAGCCCCAGAGGAGCACAGCTGCCAAACCCACACCCTTTCACACGCTCTGATTAAAGCCACACCGCACATTACACCAACAGTGCACACATCCCTTCATCCCTCAGAGCTCCGTGAGACTGAAACCGTATTTCGCACCATGCCAGCACACCTGAATACAAATGGAAACATCTAGATCTCTGTCTATGCCCAGAGCAGATCAAGTATTTCTTTGAAAACACCTGGAAGACTGGTGAATTTCCCTTTCTTGAAATAGAGGTCTGTCCACGTGGGGATACAGGATAGTGCAATCATTTATGTAATATAATCACTGTGATTTGAATCTCTGACAACGTACTAAATGAATTGACAGAGCTGAGGACCTGTAGTGATAGCATGGAAATATGTCTGTGTATGCAAATTTAAAAAACAAAATAGCTCATACCACTATCAGTTAATTTTCAAACCTCCAGGTGTTGAAGCAAGAGTACTCTTTTGTCTATCCAAACAAAATATCTTACAATATATAGGAACATATAGTTATTTGCCCTGTCTTCCTTCTGTTCCCTTTCTTCTGTGAATCCTTACTGTCCTGCTGTTTGAACATGAAGTATAAGCAAACCCTAAATTAAATGTTTTCTCATACTGATCTCTAGTTCATGTGTGTTAATTTTGTAAACTTCTTGAATTTAAGAGATCCTATGAAACATCAATCAGGTTACTTAAGAGTGAGAAGTCTTGAATTCTACCTCCAGAAAGATGGAGATGTACCTTTTCCTACTTTTCCCACTAAATATAATGAAAAGCCCTGGACATTATATATAAAACAAACATAAGTAAACTCTGAAAGGGAGAGAGAAGAAGACAGACCTGCTAGGGATCCTGGCCCCAAGAAATAGCACAATGGTGAGCTACCTGAGCTGTGGTGGTGGTGGTGGTGGTGATTTGCTTCATCAATCCCAGACTTGCAACTGAAGTTAGAAGCTAAGGACCTGATGATGCCTGGGTGGCTCAGTGGTTGAGCACCTGTCTTCAGCTCAGGGCATGATCCCAGAGTCCCGGAATTGAGTCCTTCATCAGGCTCTTTGCAGGGACTACCTGTGTCTCTTCTTCTGTCTCTCATGAATAAATAAATAAAACCTAAAAAAAAAAAAAAAGCTAACAACCTGGAAACACCAACAGACACAGACAAAGCCTACAAAACCTACTCTCTTTTGAGCCAAAGGGGCAGTCTTACAGTACAGAAGACATTTAGACCATAGCTGCACTACTTTAGCCAAAACCACAGAAAAACAAAAAAACAAACAAACAAACAAACAAAACTGTGGCTTTCTCTCCACCCAGAGCAGCAAAGGCTGAATAGAAAACCCAGACTCCCATTTTTTAAAAATATTTATTTATTTATTTGTGAGAGACACACAGAGAGAGGCAGAGACATAGGCAGAGGGAGAAGCAGGCTCCCTGTGGGAGCCCAATGCAGGACTCCATGGCAGGACACCAGGATCACGACCTGAGCCGAAGGCAGACACTCAACCACTGAGCCACCCAAGCATCCCTAGACTCCTGTTCTTTCCTGGGGATGCAATAAGGCATCAGGAAGGAAACAGGATATCACTACAGATCCTACTAACACCATAAAGATAATAATGGAATACTGCAAAGGGCTCTACACATGTAAATTTGAAAATGCAGATGAAATGGACAACTTCCTGGAAAATACAAAAACCACCACAACCCACTCAATATGAAATTCAAAATTTAAATAGCCCTGTAACTCTGAAGATACTTGAATTTGTAATTTTAATACTCCAAAGAAAAGAAATCTTCAGAGCCAGATGGTTTTGCTGGAGAATTCTACAAAAACATTTAAAGAATTAACACTAATTCTACACAATCTCTTCCAGAAAATAAAAGAGGAAGAAACTTTTCCCAATGTATCCTATGAACTTAGTTGTACCCTGATCAGAAAACCAAACACACTACAAACCCTCAACCTCCAACCAAAAAAACCTGTGGACTGATATTTCAACATATAATCCTTAACAAAGTATTAGCAGAAAGAATTCAGCAGTATGTAAATGAAACATATTCCATAACCAAGTGGGGTTTATTCTAGAGATGCAACACTGGTTCAATATTTGAAAGCCCATCTACCAAACTGACAGGAAAAAGAAGTAAAATATCACATGATCCTATTAAATGAGGTAGAAAGGAACTGGACAAAATTCAATACCTATTCATGTTAAAAAAAAAACTATCAGAAAAAATATGGAACTCTTCAGCTTGATAAAAAGCATCTACAAGAAACTTAAAATTAACATCATACTTAATGATGAAAGATTCAATGCTTTCCCTCCAGATCAGGAACATGGTGAGGATGTTCACTCTATTGTCTTCACTCTTACTTACTATTGTCTTTCTGCATAGCAGAGGAAGTTCTAGTCAGTGCACAGAAGCAAGAAAAGGAAACCTAGAGCTTATGGATCACAAAGAAAGAAATATTTGCAGATGATGTGATTGTTTCCCTACAGAGAAAATCCCAAGTAATGGACAAAAAGTTTTCTAAATTCATTAAGTTCAGTAAAATTGCAGGATACAAAATAAACACATGGAGCTCAGTCATATTTCTACCTACTAGCAGTGAACACACGGATACCAGAATTAGTAATACAATACCATTTACATTTACTAAACAAAATAAATGCTTAGGTATAAGTCTCACAAAACATGTATGGAGTTCTATGTGGAAAGTACAAAGTGCTGATGAAGGAAATGAAAGAAGATTGAAATAAATGGAGAAACATACTATGTTTTTTCATTGGAAGATTCCACACAGTAAAGATCTTCCCAAACTGATATACAGATTTAATATAATTCCTATCAAAATCCCAGCCAGATTTTTGGTGGATACCTACATTTTTGTTCTAAAACTTATATGGAAAAGCAGAGGATAGAATAGCCAAACAATTCTGAAAAGGAAGAATAAAGCAGGAGAAATCAGTCTGTTCAATTTTTAAGTCTTATAGCTAGAGTAATCAAGATTGTGTGTTATTGGCAGATAGACACAGAGGTCAGTAGAACAGAATGGGGATCCAAGAAACAGACCCGCAAAAGTAGTCCACTTCTCTTTGACAAAGATTCAAAAGCAGGTCAATTGGAGGAAAGATAGTCTTTTTAACCAAAGGTGCCGAAACAATTTGATATCAATAGACATAAAAATGTACCTCGTCTTGAGTTTCACACCTCATACAAAACATGAACTCAGGATAGATCACAGGCTTAAATGTAAATCTTTTACAAAGCTTTTGGATGAAAACATAGGTGAAAATCTTTATATCCAGGGCTGAGCAATGAATTCTTAGATTTGGTGCCAAAGTATGATCCATAAAAGAGAAAAACGATAAATTAGACTAATTAAAAATTTAAAAATTTTGCTCTATGAAAGACCATGTGAAGAGGTTGAAAAGACAAGCTACAGACTGGGAGAAAATATCTGCAAACTTCCTATTTGAAAATATATTAGTATCTAGAAGATATGATAACCTCCCTGAACTCAACTGTAAAATAAACCAAAAACAACAACAATCCAATCAGAAAATGGACAAGAGTCATTTTACTGAAGAGGATTATAGACGGGAACTAAGTATGTGAGAAGATGTTCAATCTCATTAGCCATTAGGGAAATATGAATTAAAATCATGAGATATTATTACATATTTATCAGAATGGCAAAAATAAAAGTACAGAAGAACCCCAAATAATTGATGTAGCTGCTTCCTTGTCAAAGAGATGGACCTTAACTCCCAACCCCGTTGAGTATGGGCTCTGTTAAGGATTTGCTTTCAAAGAGTAAAAAATATGGAGGAGAACAAGGAAGATAAGTTGACAGTGGAGAAACCTGGCAGACACTCCTTCACCCAGCTGATCAAGGTTGACATGACCAGTCATGCTGATTGTGTGTACCTTTGATATGATGTGATGGCAGTGGCACTTCACCTTCGTGATTAATTACGCCCCACCCCCAACCAAGACCTCAGTCTAACCATGAGAAAAACAAAACAAACCCAAATTGAAGCACATCCTGTAAAATATCTGGCCAACATGCCTCAAAACTCTTAAGGTCATCAGTCTGAAAAACTATCACAGACCAGAAAAGTTTAAGGAGACATGATTAATAAGTCAGGTGGTTCCCTGGGTGAAATCCTTTCAACAGAAGTAGTTGAGACAATCTAGTGAAATCCAAGTAAGCTGTGGCATTTAGATAAAAGTGAAGTGTCAATGTTGAGTACTCAGTTGTGACAAAGCGACCATACAGATGTAAGATGGAAACAGAAGGGAAAATTGAATGGAAACTGAGGGGAAATTTCTTGATTCCTTTCCTGGAACTCACACTCTCTCTATCTGAAACCAATTCTAAATTTAAGATTATGACAAAATAATGTGTCAAAAAAAAGTGATACTACCAACTGCTGGTGAAAATGCAGAGAATCTGGATCCCTCATCCATTGCTGGTGGGAATGTAAAATAGTATAGCCACTCTAGAAGACAGTTTGGCTGTTTCTTTTTTTTTTTTTTTAAGGTATTATTTATTTATTTGAGAGAAAGTGCAGATGCATGAACCGTGGGGAGGGGATGCGAAGGGGAGAGGGAGAAGCAGACTCCTCACTGAGTAGGGAGCCTGATGGGGTGTTTGATTCCAGGACTCTGGGATCATGACCTGAGCCCAAGGCAGACGCTTAATTGACTGAGCCACTCAGGCACCCTGGCTGTTTCTTTTAAAATTAAATATGCAACTACAATATGAGCCAGCAACTGCATTCCTGGGTATTTGTCCTGGAGAAATGAAAACTTATGTTCAAATCAAAATCTATACAGGAATATTTATAAAGGCTTTATTTGTAATAGCCTTCAACTGGCAACAATGAGATGTCCTCCATGGTGTGAATAGTGAAACAAACAGAGGTATATCCACACCATGGAATATCACTAAGCAATAAAAAGGAATAAACTAGGATCCCTGGGTGGCTCAGCAGGTTAGTACCTGCCTTCAGCCCTGAGTGTGATCCTGGAGGCCTGGGATCGAATCCCACGTCGGGCTCCCTGCATGGAGCCTTTTTCTCCCTCTGCCTGTGTCTCTGCCTCTCTCTCTCTGTGTGTCTCATAAATAAATAAATAAATAAATAAATAAATAAATAAATAAATAAATCTTAAAAAAAAAGAAAAAGGAATAAACTACTGTTCATGTAATCACCCCTGGATCAATCTCTAGAAAATTCTGTTGAATGAAAAATGTCAATCCCAAAAGGTTATATACTGTGTAATTCTACTTGCAATAACATTTTTGAAATGACAGAATTGTTGAAGTGAAGAAGAAATTAGTAGTTGTCAGGGATTACCAATGGGTGGTTAAGTGAAGGCAATGGGCATGGCTCTACAAGAACAGCATGGATTCTTGTGGGAGTGAAATGTTCTGTATCTTTACTGTATTATTGTCAATATCCTGGTTATGGTATCGTACAATGATGTTGGAAGGTGTTACCCATTGGGGGAAACCAGGCCAAAGGTACATAGGATCTTTCAGGAGTATTTCCTACAACTATATGTGACTCTAAAATTATCACAAAATAAAAAGTTTAACTTCAAAAAAGTGAAAAGTCCCAAACTGAAGCACTTTCAAAATCAGACCACAGACGTGGAGGTCTCTTAGTGTCAATAGGGATCACAGAGACCCTAGTGTAGCTAGCTGCTCAAGCCCTCTCTCAGCAAAATGGGGACAAAACATTGCATCATAAACATCAGGGAACATTTTCAGGAGGAAAAATTGACAGGCAATAGAGAAGAAAGGACAAGGAAAAGAGGGTATGAAAATCATGAAAAGGAGTAACTGAAAAACACTTGTCCTTGGCCTCTCTGAAGCAGTCACTCTGGGAAACTGGTGACTTATTCTGGGAGCGGGCATTGCTAAGAATGGTTTTGAAACATCATTTAAACACATCTTGGAGTCCACAGCATGTTAAAAGCCACAGTACACAAATATTCTGCTATCTAAAGTACATTTTATTTTTCTGAAACCAGTGAATATGATGGGAGGTGATATGTTACATTGTGATGAGCATAGCCTCGGGGTACTGAGAACCAGGTTTAAGTGTACTCTCTGCCACTTGGCACTATGTGGCTTTAGACATGCCACTTAATCTTTATCAATGTCAGTTTCAGAATGTGTAGAATCTAGCTAATTATGCCCATCTCCCAGGATTTGTGTAGGATTAAGTGTGACCATAGATGTGAAGCATAAGCATCTAGTCCTGTGCCTGGCTCAGAGTCAAAGCTCACATTTAAAGAGTTTATAAATATGGTTGGTGGGCACAAGCTGATTTTCTTGTGAGACTCCTGAATGGAACCTAAAGGTCATCCGAAGAAGCATTCAAAAATGTGCTGAGCTGCCTCAACCAACTTCTTTGGAATAGGCTGATAGTCTCTTAAGTTGTACAAAGAACAAGTCACATTTTGTTTAAGAAGTTCTGCCATGAAAAAAAAATAAATAATAAAAAAAAGAAGTTCTGCCATGGTTGTTATGAAACTAATTTTATTTCTTTAGTCATGTCCCATGGTGATGGGCATCATTTATTAAAGAAGTGATCAGCATCCTCTCCCTCATCAGACCTGAAGGGAATCATGAATATTTATAAAATGATACTCATGACTTATCAAAAAAAATTAAACCGTAGGCTCAATGGGCTTTGTTTAAAACTATTGGGATGCATTTCTAACATATCCCCATACAAAGTGGCTCAAACGTGTTCTTTTTTAAAAAAAAGCTTTGCCTTAAAGATAGGGAAATTTGAACATTAAAAAGAATAATAACTGCAGTGGACTGAAACACATCAAATATATAAAAACTTTTGAGTTAAGAGAACATATTTGCAATCCATATATCAGACAAAGGACTTTTATCCAGAGTATGTAACTCAATAGTAATAAGAAAAACAGCCCAATAAAAAATGAGCAAGAGATTTGAACAGACACTTCACAAAAGAAGATACATAAAAGTTCAATAAGTCCATGGAAGGATGCTCCAAACTTCGTCATTAGGAAATACAAATTAAAACCTCAATGAGATATCATTTTCACACCTTCTAGAATGGCTAAAATTAAAAAGACTGACAAAACCAAGGGTTGCTAAAGATGTAGAACAACTGGAACTCTCATACATTACTGGTAGGAATGCAAGAGTACACTTTGCAAAACAGCTTGGCAATTTCTTTTTTTTTTTCTTTAAAGATTTTATTTATTTGTTCGTGAGAGACACACACAGAGAGAGAGGCAGAGACACAGACAGAGGGAGAAGAAGGCTCCATGCAAGAGGCCCGACATGGGACTCAATCCTGGGACTCCAGGATCATGCCCTGGGCCAAAGGCAGGTGCTAAACCACTGAGCTACCCAGGGATCCCCCCGGCAATTTCTTATAAAGTTAAATATTCGCCTTCCATACAACTCAGCAATTCTACTCCTAGATATTGACCCAAGAGAAATGGAAGGGATGAATAACTGCAAAAAGGCACGAAAAAACTTTGGGGGTAATAGGAATGTTCTGTATTTTGATTGTAGCGGTGAGTTCCTTTTTTAAAAGTATTTTTTTTAAGATTTATTTATTTATGATAGACCTAGAGAGAGAGAGAGAGGCAGAGGGAGGGAGAGGGAGGGAGAAGCAGGCTCCATGCCGGGAGCCTGACGTGGGACTCGATCCCGGGGCTCCAGGATCACGCCCTGGGCCAAAGGCAGGTGCCAAACCACTGAGCCACCCAGAGATCCCCTGTAGCAGTGAGTTCCATAGTAGGTTATACTTTGTAGGTTATATACTTTGTAGGTTATAATTTGTCAAAATGGGTGCAGTATACTTTATGTAAATGGTGCTTTAAGAGCTAAGATTTAAAAAATGTAAGTCTGTAATGATTCTTCAAAACAAAGCATCAAGCAACTCTTATTAAATGTTTTTGAAAAATGCTAGGACACCAATGCATTATTCTAAATACTGATGGAAAACATTAAGCACTTATACTGCTTTGCCCAGAATATGGAAATGGTTGAGAAAAAGTTCTATTTTATAGAAGAATACTAATTCACACATGTAGAAGGAATGGCAATTTGCAATGTCTAATGAAATAATATGATATCGTTGGATGTTGAAATCACTGAGTGGCTGATGAGAAACATCATAATGGATGGGTCAGACCGACAATCACTGACCCCACCGATCCAGTTTTACATCACTAAGACAGGGACAACCAGATAAGGTGTTCCTTTAGATGTGACACAATATAAATTCAAATCTACTTGGGGGGCAGCCTGGGTGGCTCAGCGGTTTAGCGCCGCCTTCGGCCCAGGGTGTGATCCTGGAGACCTGTGATCGAGTCTCACGTCAGGCTCCCTGCATGGAGCCTGCTTCTCCCTCTGCCTATGTCTCTGCTTCTCTCTTTCTCTCTGTGTCTCTCATGAATAAATAAATAAAATCTTTAAAAAAAAAAAAACTGCTTGGGACCCTAGCTCTACAATTTACAGCAAATAAAAAGAATAACAGAACAAGAAAAGAATCAGCCAAATATGAAGTTAGAGAAACTTTGTAAGACAAGTGATCTAATTTTTTTACTTGTTAAAATATATACAAAATATTTTTGGGAGAAATTGTATGATGTCTGGAATCTATTTTAAAATTCTCTAATAAGGGTACCTGAGTGGCCTTTGGCTCAGGTCATGGTACCAGGGTCCTGGGATCAAGTCCTGCATTGGGCTCCCTTCAGGGAGCCTGCTTCTCCCTCTTCTTATGTCTCTGCCTCTCTTTCTGTGTCTCTCATGAATAAATGATATCTTAAAAAAATAAAATTCTCTAGTAAGATAAATAAATAGATAAAGAATTTTAAAGGAAACAATATTGGAATTAAAAACATAAACGCAAAACTAGATCATGGATACGTGGGGTTCTCTACACTCTTCTCTTTCCTTTTATGTACATTTAAATATTTACATAATAAAAAGTTTTAAAAAAATGGCTTGCAGGGCAGCCTGGATGGCTCAGCGGTTTAGCGCCGCCTTCAGTCCAGGGCGTGATCCTGGAGACCCAGGATCAAGTCTCACATGGGGCTCCCTGCATGGAGCCTGCTTCTCCCTCTACTTGTGTCTCTGCCTCTCTCTCTGTCTCTGTGCCTCTCATGAATAAATAAATAAAATCTTAAAAAAGAAAAAAAGTGGCTTGCAGAGAAAACCTTCAGTTATCTGGGAAATCAATTTAATTGTTTGATAATATCAAACAAAATGAGTGTCTTTAGATTGTCTTATTTTTAGTCTATTTCACTTCAGTGAAGGTAATATGTGTGCATGATTTTTTAAAAAAGATTTTATTTATTTATTCACGATATATATATATATATATATATATATATATATATATATAGAGAGAGAGAGAGAGAGAGAGAGAGAGAGAGAGAGAGGCAAAGACACAGGCAGAGGGAGGAGAAGCAGGCTCCATGGAGGGAGCCCAATGTGGACTTGATCCTGGGATTCCAGGATCACACCCTGAGCCAAAGGCAGATGCTCAACCATGGAGCCACCCAGGTACATGATTTTAAAAGTCAGGCAGTACTATACAATTCATAACAGTTATTCTGCTATTTCTTGATTTTTTTCACTTTTGGACATTGCTCATTGATCCTCAAATGTTGATGTCTGTGAGTCTTTACCTTGGGTCAGTCAATTTCCCAAGAGGGGGATCTTCTCTGATCCTCTGCTAGAGTGGGAAAAAGGGTGAGAAAGATGTTTCTGGCTGTCTGCGTGGGAAAAGGATCCTCATATAATCAATCTGTTAACAACCTCCAGCTTATAGCCAGACCTTCAGAGATACCTGGCGCTCCCAAATTCTGGGATTTGCTGGACAGTTTTCCTGTTAGTCCTTCTACCACAGGCATTTATGGATTTCTCTGCTCCGTTAAGTCAGTGCGTATCCACCCAATAACTTTCCACTGACTACAATCATCATTTATTCATTTGACAAAGAATTTATTATCTATGATGTGATTAATACTATTCTAGGTCCATATCAGTGAACAAGAAGTAGGCATAATAAATAGCTATGTTATGTATGATATTTTTAGAGCAAGAAAAGGTAATCAGAAATGTGTGTATGGGATGGGGAGGTGTCAGGTCAATTTGAAATAGGGTGAACAGGGATCCCTGGGTGGCGCAGCGGTTTGGTGCCTGCCTTTGGCCCGGGGCGCGATCCTGGAGACCCGGGATCGAATCCCACGTCAGGCTCCCTGCATGGAGCCTGCTTCTCCCTCTGCCTGTGTCTCTGCCTCTCTGTCTCTCTCTGTGTGACTATCATGAATAAATAAATAAAATCTTAAAAAAAATAAAATAGGGTGAACAGGGTAGGCTACATTGAAAAGGTGACATTTGAGAAAAAAACTGAAAGAGGGAGGGAGTTAGCCATTAGACTGTCTAGGGATAGTCCCTTTTAGTTGAAGACTTTTGTCTGTCTTCAGACAAGAAGAAGGACAACTTCTTGTTGTCCTTGTATGGTGTATCTTGCTATTCTGCTCTACTATGGAAGTGAGTGTCAGGAGAGAAATGGACATAAATATTGATGTGTTCAATCCACCACTTTCAACCAGAAGTGCCTCCTATTAACCCCACCTTTCTCAGCCTAGGGTGTTTCCTGACTTTTTCAAATTGCCTAGCACAGATGAGTATATGAGACTTCAGTAACTCATTGTTTATTGCTACATTAAACCAATAAATCATTAGAGTTACAAATGGCTTTCAGAAAGCTTGATTTTGTCATAAAATGTTCAGCTTCCTACAACTCCATTTCTTTTCTGCGTCCTCTTGAAGTGCCACCCCATGTGCTGTATTGTAAACAGTGAAAAGATTGGGTACCTCATAGCAAAAAGATTGGGTACCTCATAGCAATTAAGGTTCTAAGTAGTGGGTAGGAAACTGCTGTTTGTGCAGGCACCTACCTAGAGTAGGATCTTTAAGAAATAATAAGTGCAGGTCATTGACTAAATATGATTGTGCTCAGAGAATGTATTGGGTGATCAAACTGTTTTCTATGATGTAGAGATGGTGGCTAACTGTGCACTCGTCAAAACCCCTAGACCTATACACCATAAAGAGTGAATTTTACTGTATACAAATTTTTAAAAAATCAAGATTTACAGTTTCTGTTCCAGTGCAAAAAAGTTTGGAAGTCACCATTCTGTCCTAACAAGAGTAAAAAGCCAGAAAAATTGAAAAATCAATAACTCTTCTTATATTCATTAGAGAAATGAGGTCACAGGGCAAATTGATACACCTCAAACTGGAAATAAAGGTAAGTACAGAGAATCATAATTTAGTAGAAATCCACAAGTAGAAACCTCTGTGGGAACCAGTGCCTAAGGAAGGAAGCCTGAACTGTAACCGATAAATTGCTGGAGACTCATGTGAACAAATCTGAAAGATAAAAATCCCAAGGGAACCCAATCACTGGGGTCAGATTTTTGTGAGTTTTACCTTCAAGAACTCTATCAGCTTTGAGGGAGAAAAAGCTCCTTATTGCTCTGGCAGGGGAAGGGTAAAGGGAACCATTTGGAAATATACCAAAGTATTCTCTTCTTAACAAGGTCTACCCTCAGGTAAAACTATTTAACCAGAATTTGCAGGAGTTTTATCAGAGATTCCAGTGGGGGAGAGAAATGCCTGGACATCAGCCCACTTTAGCCATCCTGTCCCCTTTAAAGGGGGGCAGGGGGAGACCGGAGAAACTCTTAAGAAGTTTGGTCCAGAGGCAAGAGTTCACTAAAACATGGAGTCCTAATCATAGGATTTCCCCTGCCCTTACAACTAACTACCACATTACTAAAGGCCTATTTACTGTAATTCCTTTCACCTAGTACATTATTCTGGCAATCAAGACAAAAATGTAATTACTAAAGGGCAAAAAAAAAAAAAATACAATTTGAAGAGAAAAAGCAAGCATCACAACTAGACTCAGATATGGCAGGGATGTTGGAATTATTACACCAAGAATTAAAATAATTGTGATTAATATACAAAGGACTCTGATGTATAAAAGAGATAACATGCAAGAACAGATGGGCAATATAAGCAGAAAGATGGAAATTCTAAAAAAAAAACTAAAAATAAATGCTAGAAGTAAAAAACCTGTAATAGAAATAAGAATACCTTTCATGGGCTTATTGGTAGACTGGACATGGCTAAGGAAAGAATCTCTGAGCTTAAAAATATATAAATATAAATCTCCCAGGCTGAAAAGCAAAGAAAAAAAGACTGAAAACAAAAACCAAAAAACAAAGACCTGTGAGACAGCTACAAATGGTGTAGAATGTGTGTAAGGGGAATACCAGAAGGAGAAGAAAGAGAAAGAGAAGAAATATTTGAAACAGTAATGACTGAGAATTCCCCCAAAGTAATATCAGAAATCAAACAACAGATCCAGAAAGCTCAGAGGACATCAACCAGGATAAATGCCAAAGTAACTAAACCCAGGCATATCAAATGCAAACTACAGAAAATTATAGATAAGGGGATGGGGGGGAAGCACTGGAGGAAGTCAGAAAAAAAATAAACAACAAACACCTTATCCATGGAGGATCAAAGATAAAAAAGAATGCAAGCAAGTAGAGAGTGGAATTAGATATTTAAAATGTTGAGAGAAAAAAACAACAACCTACAATTCTGTACCTTGCAAAATTATCCTGAAGGAAACTGAAAGAAAAAGAAAGACTTCCTCAGAGAAACAAGAATTGAGGGGACTTGGTACTAGTAGAAGAAATGTTTGTAAGTTCATCTGCCTTGTAAGAAATGTTAGAAGTTCTTCAGAGAGAAGGGAAATGATATAGGTTAGAAACTCAGATCTACATAAAGAAAGGAAGAGCATTAGAGAAAGAATTAGTGCAGATAAAATTAAAAATTGTATTTTTCTTATTCTTAATTTATCTAAGATAAAAGTTTACTTAAAATTATAATAACAGGGGCACCAGTGATCCTGGGTCCTGGGTTGATCCCTGTGTGGGGCTTTCTGCTCAGTGGGGAGCCTGCTTTTCCTTTTTCCCTCTGCCTCTCACCCTGCTCTGCTCTCTCTTGCTATCTCTCTCTCTCTCAAATAAATAAATAAAATCTTAAAAAATAAAATTATAATAACAACAAAATAATAGTAACAATGTATTTGCTTATGTATACTTATGCATATCTATGCTTATGTATAAGTAAAACGAATGATAGAAAATATACCAGAAAAGAGATCTAGGAATTAGAATTATTTTGTTGTTATAAGATACTCACGTTGCCTGTGAAGTGGTATAGTGTTATCTAAAAACAAGCTTGAATTAGTTGTAAATGTATATGCAAAATCTAGGGCAACCACTAAAAAAAGTTTAGAAAGCATATACTAGGAGATGATTGGAGCTAGAAAGTATTATGCTAAGGAAAATAAGTTGGAGAAAGACAAACCATATGATTTTACTAATATGTATAATTTAAGAAACAAAACAAAAAAACATAGTGGGAAAAAAGAGAGAGGAAAACCAAAAAATAGACTCTTAACCATAGAAAACAAAATGATGGTTAACCAAAGGGGAGGTGGGTCGAGGGATGGGTTAAATAGGGATGGGTTAAATAGGTGATGAGCACCAGGTGATGTATGTAAGTCTTGAATCACCAAATTGTACACCTGAAACTAATATTACATTGTATGTTAACTAACTGAAATTTAAATAAAAAATAAAAATAAACAGCGCCAAACAAAGCATATGCTAAGAATAGAGATAAAATGGAATTACATAAAATGCTCAATTTAAATCACACAAGCAGAAAAAGAGTGGAAAACAAAAACAGGGACAAAGAACAAGGATAACAAATAGAAAACAGTAATAACTATGGTAGATAACAATCCTACTATATCAATAATTATGTTGAATGTCAGTGGGCAAAACACACCAATTAAAAGAGATTGTCAGGATGGATAAAAAAGCAAGACTCAAATATACATTGTCTACAAGAAACCCATCTTAAAGACGCATATAGATTAAAAGTAAATAGAGGGAGAAAGATATACCTTGCTAACACTAACCAAAAGAAAGCAGGAGTAGCTATATTAATTTCAGACAGAGCAGATTTCAGAGCAAGGAAAGTTATCAGCAATAAGGAGGAAAATTACATAATGAGAAAGGGGTCAATTTTCTAAGAATACATAACAATTCCTAAAGTTACCTAACAATAGAGCATTAAAATACCTGAAGCCAAAAAACTCATAGATTGTAAGGAGAAATAGGATAAGTTTACTATCAGAGTTGGAGACTTGAGCACCTCTCTCTCAGAAATGGGCAGATCTAGAGGACAGAAAATCAGTAAGAATATAGTTGAATCCAACAGCACTGTTAATCAACTGGATACAATGGACCTCTACAGAATATCTCATTCAACAATAACTGAATACACATTCTTAAGCTCACATGGAACACTCACCATGATAGACCATATTCTTGTCCATAAAACACACCTCAATAAATTTAAAAGAATAGAAACCACACAGATTTCCTCTCATAGCATAATGAATTGAACTAGAAAGAAACAATAGAAGGATAAGTGGAGAATCTCCAAATACATGGAGATTAAACAACACATTTTTAGATAACATGAATCAAAGGAGATATCTCAAGAGAAAGTTAAAAATATTTTGAACAACATAAAAATGAAAACACAACATACTGAAATTTTTGGATGCAACAAAAACAGTGCTTAGAAGGAAATTTATAGGATTAAATACAAATATTTGAAAAGGAGAGATACCTAAAATCAATCATCTAAACTTCCACCTTAGGAAATTAGGAAAAGACAAGTGAATTAAATCCTAAGTAAGCAGAAGGAAAAAAAAAAAAAAACAAAACAAACTAAAGCAGAAATCGATGAAATTGAAAACAAGAAGAAATCAATAGAGAAAACTAACAAAACCAAAAGTTGGTGTTTTGAGATCAATAAAATTGATAAGCTTCCAGCCTGGCTAACTAAAAAAAAAATAGAGAAGACTCAAATGATTAATATCAGAAGTAGAAAAGGAGACATCACTACAGGTCTCATTAAAAGGATAATAAAGGAATAATATTAAAAATTATGCCCACAAATCTGATGACCTAGATGAAATGGACCAATTTCTTGAAAGACTCACTCTGCCAAAACTCACAATAAGAAGTAAAGGACAATATGAATAGCTTAATGTCTATTAAAGAAATTGAATCAATAACTAATAATTTTCCAAAATAGAAAACATGGCCCAGATGGAGTCACTGGTGAATTCTATCAAACATTGAAGGAAGAAATTATACCAATTGTCCATAATTTCCTTCAGAAGATAGATGCAGAGGGAGTACTTTCTTTTTTTTTTTTTTTTTTTTTTTTTTTTTTTTTTTTTTTTCAGCTGAAAGGTCTCACATTTATTACTGAACCAACCTACTGGTATAGAGGCATAGTAACAGAGAAAATCATTCTCTTGATAAGACATGTCTATTGGCCAGGTAGGAAGGATGTTTCCATATTGATAAGATAGGAACATGTGATCTCCATGTGGCTTAAATATGTGTGCCAATTATGTTTGCTATTTCATGATGTGCGATGCTTCCTCACAGACCCAGTTTGGTTCTTCTCCAGTGTCTCCTCTTGGAATTGTACCTGATTTTATTACCAGTTTTCATCCGAATCCACTGGGGAATAGGACGATTCTGCTTTTGTTTCTTGGCCAGGAATCGCTTGATTCTGAAAGTCTTGTGAGAAGACATGGCGATCACAGTCAACCACACGCAACCAGGATGGCGGCGGACGAGGGAGTACTTTCTAACTAATTTTATGAGGCCAGCATTACCCCAATCCAAATCCAGACATAGCTATTACAAGAAAACTGAAGACTAGTATTTCTCATAAACACAGATGCAAAGGCTGTCAACAAAATATTGGCAAATCAAATCTAAGGATGTATGAAAAGATTTGTACACTATGACCATGTGGGATCTACTTTAGGTATGCAAGGTCAGTTTAACACTTGATAATCAGTAATGTAATCCATTACATCAACAGGCTAAGGAAGAAAATTAACTTGATCATATCAGTAAATACAGAAAACACATTGACAGAATTCAACACTCATTGATGATAAAGAAAAAAAATCTCAGTAAATTGGGTGTAGAGGGGAACTTCCTTAACTTTAAAAGAATATCTACAAAAAAACCTACAAATAACATCATACTTAATGATGAGAAACTCAAAGTTTTCCCACGAAGACTGAGAACAAGGCAAGGACATCCCTCTCACCACTGCTTTTCAACATCATACTGGAAGTCTTAGGCAATGCAATAAAACAAGAAAAGGAAATAAAAGGTATACAGATTGGGAGGAAAGAAATAAAACTACCTTTGTTTCCAGGTAACATGATCATCTATGTAGAAAATGTAGAAAATAATCTACAAAAAAATCCTAGAACTAATAAGCCACTAGAACAGTATTATAGATTACAGGTTAATATACAAAAGTCCATCACTTTCCTATACAGCAGCAATGAAAAGTGGAATTTGAAATTAAAAACAGCATACCATTTACAATACTTAGGTATAATTCTAATAAAATATGTAGAAGATCTCTGTGAAGAAAACTACTAAGATTTGATAAAAGAAATCAAAGAGCTAAATGGAGATATTCCATGTTCAGAAATAGGAAGATTCAATATTGTCAAAATGTCAATTTTTCCCAACTTGACCTATTGATTCAATGCAATATCAATCAAAATCCCAGCAATTATCTTGTGGACATCAACAAACTGATTCTAAAGTCTATATGGAGAGGCTAAAATTCAGAATAGCAAACACAATATTGAAGTAGAAAAATAGAGTTGAAGGACAAACATTACCCAACTTCAAGACTTATTATAAAGCTACAGTAATCAAGACAGTATGGTATTAGCAAACGAATAGGAAAATAGATCAATGAAAGAAAATAGAGAGCCCAGAAATAGACCCACATAAATATAGTCAACCAATATTTGACAAAGGAGCAAAGGCAATTAAATGGAGAAAAGATAGTCTTTTCAACAAATGGTGCTAGAGCAATGGTACATCCACATGCGAAAACAAATCTAGACCCAGACCTTACATTTTTCATAGTAGTTAACTCAAAATGGATCACAAAACTAAATATAAAATGCAAAACTATAAAACTCCTAGAAGGTTAAATAGGAGAGAATCTAGATTACCTTGGGTTTGGTGATTTATTTTTAGATACACCATCACAGGCATCATCTGCAAAACAATCGACTAATAAGCTAGACTTCATTAAAATAAAAAGTTTTTGTTCTGTGAGATGAGAGAATGAAAAGACAAGCCACAGACTGGGAGAAAATATTTACAAAGACACATAGGATAAAAGACAATTATCTAAAATATTAAAGAAAAAACCCTTAAAACTCCACAATAAGAAAAAAAATGGGTCATAAATAAATTTTAAAAATGGGCCAAAGATTTAACAGATACCCCACTAAAGAGGGCTTTCAGATGACAATAAGTACATGAAAATCCGTTCTACATCATGTGTCATCAGAGTAATCTAAATCCGAACAGCGAGATATCATTATATACCTAAACACTGGCCCAAATCCCAAACACTGGCAACATCAAATTCTTTTTTTTTAAATTTTTTTAACGATTTATTTTTGTTTATTTATGATAGACATAGAAAGAGAGAGAGAGAGAGAGAGACAGAGACACAGGCAGAGGGAGAAGCAGGCTCCATGCAAGGAGCCCGACGTGGGACTCGATCCCAGGACTCCAGGATCACGCCCTGGGCCAAAGGCAGGCACGAAACCGCTGAGCCACCCAGGGATCCCCGCAACATCAAATTCTGATGAGAGGATTGAGCAATAGGAATCTCTCATTCATTGCTGGTGAAAATGCAAAATGGTATAGCCACTTTGGAAGGCAGCTTAAAAATTTTCTTAAAAAATTAAACATAGTTTTTTAAACACAGTTTTTCTATGATACAATCCAGCAATCACACAATTTGTCATTACGCAAAGGACTTGAAAACTCATATCCACACAAAATACTGTACACAATGTTTATAGCAGCTTTATTCCTTTTTTTTAAAATTTATTTTATTTTATTTATTTATGATAGGCACACAGTGAGAGAGAGAGGCAGAGGGAGAAGCAGGCTCCATGCACTGGGAGCCCGACGTGGGATTGGATTGCGGGTCTCCAGGATCACGCCCTGGGCCAAAGGCAGGCGCTAAACCACTGCGCCACCCAGGGATCCCGCAGCTTTATTCCTAATTGCTAAAACTTGAGAGCAACCAAGATGTCCTTCAGTAGATAAAGGGATAAAGAAATGGTGGTCTATCTAGACAATGGACTATTATTCAAGCACTAAGAAGAAATGAACTATCAAGCCATGAAAAGACATGAAGGAAACTTGGCCGATTTGAAAAGGCAACGTATTGTATGATTCCAACTATGGAGTTCTGGAAAAGGCAAAACTACAGAAATAGTAAAAAGATCAGTGGTTGCAAGGTGCTAAGGAAGGGGAAGATGGGATGAATAGAACACGGAGGGATTTTAGGGCAGTGAAAATACTCTGTATGATACTATAACAATGAATAAATGTCTATGCATTTGTCCTAACCCATAGAATGTAGAATACCAAAAGTGAACCCAAATGTAAACTTTGGACTTTGGGTGGTTTTAATGGATCAATGTAGATTCATCAATTATAACAATTGTACAACTCTGGTAGGGGATGTTGATAGTGGGGAGGCTATGCACACAGGGGGAAGGGAGTTTATGGGAAATCTCATATCTTCTACTTGATTTTGCTGTGAACCTGAAACTGCTCTAAAAAACAAAGTCTATATAAAAAAAAAAAAAACCCAACCATATTGTTGGGGGATCCTAGAATGGAATGCAGAATTTGAAAAACGAATCTACCTGTATTATGAATGTATTGACATAACCTCACTGAAGGGGAGTAGGGGAAAAGGAAGCTGACCTAAGTAACTTTGGAAATGGTGTTTTAAGTGGAAACTAAAAGGCTAGAGACAAAAGGAACTATAAAAAAAAAAAAAACAAAAAAAAAACAACCACTATATTCTTGTTGGAAATTTTGTTTCTCACAGAGGTAGTGGTTAGCAATTCTGAAACTACTTTATGTATATATTAGGGTTGAACAAAATAAGTATAAATTATGGATAATGGGAGTCAAATTTCTCACTGTTCAAGACAGAAGTTACAAGCTGGCTGGAGAGAAGGCTAGGGTACAGGGTGCTGATTAGAGTTGATGAGTCAGGTATCAGTAAGAACTCATTTATTTTAATATGTATATATATAGATCTACAGGCACAGAAATAGATATGTGTGTATACACAGGCGAGCACACATGCATACATTTCCTAACTGTATGCAGGGAGAGCCCAGAAGCAGTGACACTCTGGTAGCACCAAAAACACCTAGCACTTGGATTCTTATTTCTAAATAATATTCTCCAATAAAAGAAATCAGGGCTTTCTTGGAAAATGGGTGATTTTATGCCTGGAACAGGGAAAATACGAGATGAGCCTGGTGCAACCTTTAGTATCGGGAAGTAAGGAAGCACCAAAACACACACAGAGAGAAAGGGACAGAGATAGACAGAGATTGAGAAAAGAAAAGAGAAGGAAAGAAAAAGAAAGATGCAGATATGTCAAGAAGATACTGATGCTGGGATCCCTGGGTGGCGCAGCGGTTTGGCGCCTGCCTTTGTCCCAGGGCGCGATCCTGGAGACCCGGGATCGAATCCCACATCGGGCTCCCCGTGCATGGAGCCTGCTTCTCCCTCTGCCTGTGTCTCTGCGCCTCTCTCTCTCTCTCTGTGTGACTACCATAAATAAATAAAAATTAAAAAAAAAAAAAAGAAGATACTGATGCTAACCAAAGGAGCTCTCAGTGGCCACAGCTAGAACAATTTGAGGAAATAAACAAATAATTACACAGAGAGGTGAAAAAATAGATTCTAATATAAAGAATAAGGTAAATATCCATGAGTCCATACTGACTGTACTGGGTTGAATTGTGTCCCCTCAAAATTCACATCTGCCAGAATCTTGCAATATGAATTTATTTGGAAAGATCTTTGTGGATGTAATTAGTTATAGAACTTTATTAAAAAATCATTCTGATTTTTTTTGTTATTTTATTTTATTATTATTATTTTTATTGGAGTTTGATTTGCCAACATATGGCATATCACCCAGTGCTCATCCCGTCAAGTTCCTCCCTCAGTGCCCATCACCCAGTCACCCCAACCCCCCGCCTACCTCCCTTTCCACTACCCCTTGTTCATTTCCCAGAGTTAGGAGTCTCTCATGTTCTGTCTCCCTCACTGATATTTCCCACTCATTTTCTCTCCTTTCCCCTTTCACTATTGATTCTGAATTTAGCATGGGCCTTAAATCTAGTGACTGCTGTCCTTATAAGAAGAGGAAATGACAAAGAGAAGAAGATGATATGAACATGGAAGCAGAGACTGGAGCAATACCACTACAAGCCAAGAAACACCAAGCATTGCCAGCAACCACCAGAAGCCAGGAGAGAATAATGGAATTCCGCTTTCCCCCAGAGCTTCCAGAAGCCATCAATACCACGGACACCTTGGTTTCAGACTTCTGTTCCATATTGTGAAAGAACAAATTTCTATTTTTTAAAGCCTCCTTGTTTATGGTGATTTGTGAAGGCAATCCCAAGAAACTAGCACACTGATATAAGTAAATCATGGAATAAATAAGGGGAGAGAAGGGACACATCTCCTTAGAAGAGAATATGTGTAGAATCCATGTCTCAGGCAGAGCTTAATTCCTCTCCCTGTGAGCTTTGGCTAGACTGGGTGACTTGCTTCCAAAGAAGAAAACATAGGAAGAGAAAAACAATAACCCTACAGAAAAAAAATTACTAACTCCACTAGGAAGACACTCCCTTAATCTCTGATCAAGGTTAATATCACTAGTAATAAGTCATATGGATAGCACATATCCCCCAGTATGATGCAGTGACAAGGGTACTTCACTTTCATGGTATCTTCCCCCAAGCCATAACCTCAGTCTAATCATGAGAAAATATCAGATAAACACAAATTGAGAGACATTCTACAAAATATCACTCTTTAAAACTGTCAAGGTCATAAAAAAATAAGAAAAGACTAAGAAACTGACACAGATTAAAGGAAACTAAGATCAGATGATTAATGTAATGTGGGGTCGCGGGTTGGATCCTGAAACAGAAAAAGGACGGTAGTGCGGAAGTTGGTGACTACTACCTAAACTGTGGAGTTTAGTTAATAGTGTTGTGCCAACGTTAGTTTCTTAGTTTTGACAAATGTGTCATAGGTAGGTAAGTAAGATGCTAACATTAGGGGAAGCTGGGTGGTTGATATACGGGAACTCTCTCGAATATCTTTGCAATGTTTTGGTAAATCTAAAATGATTCCAAAATATAGAAGGTTTAAAAAAATACAACTGTGAGTAAAAGATCTAGAAGTCAGTCAGCACTTTCTCTACCTTTACTTTCCATCTGTGGTTTTATTTCCTTTCTCTGAGATGGAAGAGAATCTTCACTCAACTTCTGTTTGCCTTCTCCCCTCCCCCAACCCCTTTTCCACACTAATGAATACATTTTAGAAATAAGAAAGTAAGTAAATCAAAGAACGAGTGCATAAACAAAGGAACAAACAAATAAATATCTAACTTACAGTAGAATGAGGGCATCCGGCAGTTTAGTGGGAACAATTAGAAATTGTAAATATTTAGCTCTCACAGCTGCCCACCACAATGGCAACAGCCACACCAACACAGGGTTTCAACATGACAGTTTAATATTTGTTCTGGCTTCCTGGTCCGTCTTCCACCAGGGCTCCTTGAACAGCTGACTTTGAATGGAACCAAGGTTTCATCTGTTGGCTGATTCCCCTCTCCGCATGTGTAAGCCGTGCACTGGCTTCCACTCCATCTGATTGGCACTCAAGGAAGAAAAGTGTGGTCTGAGGACAGGGAGCACACCATTCTTAGATATCCTCAGGAGGTTGTTGCACAGATCAGATGCACCCGATAAGGTATGTGAGTACCCTTTGTGAACCTGAACACACTACAGAACTGTAAGGCGGTATTGTTGTTGCTGTCATTTGCCCCCATGCCTTGGCTCTTTCTAGACTGTAATGCTCTGCTTGTCACTAGCCTGGTGTGTTTCCAGATAACTTCATGGGCATTGAAGACAGTAAGCCAGCCTGATTTGATTCCTCAGCCCCTCCAGCCCTAGGCTCTAGCTTGAGCCATTTGATCTTTATGACTTTTGGTTCAGCCCTATGTTCATTCATTCATTTAAAGGAATAATAATTCAACCTTGTGCTAGGCAGCCTTGTGTTAGGTATAGGAACACAGAGATAAACAGGACACAATCCCTGACTTTGAAGGGTACATATTACTTTTGGCCATTCACTGGCATTAGTTCTTCTCCTCTCCAACTCTAGCCTTGTCTTTCTCTCCCTGGCTTGGTCCATCCACACTTCCTGGTGATCTGATTCTCCAGTTTGGCTTGGGAATCCCTACCTACCATGTCCTGCCCAGCATAGCAGCAGTGTTGGAGAGAAGAGGTAGTTCTGGTATCCAGCCCCTCCTAATTTTTAGCCTTAGAGACTCAGGAGTCTGACAGTGCCGATTACCCACCCTTCTGTCTGGACATCAAATTTCTAAACTTGTTTTCTGCCTTTCTCCCTCACCTATTGGTACATTCTGTCCACCTGTTGAGACATTTTACTATTTTATCTTGGGCACTTATACTAGATTCCTGCTTGAATCCCTGTAGACTTCCTTACGTACCCCTGAACATTGTTTTCCCTTCTGATGGAACCTTCAAGCAGCAGCATTGGGACCTTGCCTCCAATGCTGCTGCTTGAAGCATTGGGACTGGGAGCTGATAAGATCCCATTAAAGTTTGGAAATCTGCTTCTAGATCACAGTTCCACACGGCTGATGAGAGTCCAGCTGAAAATGACCAAGAAACATATCAAATGGCAAGAAGAGAGCCCTGCCTCAACTGGGAGAAGCAACACTGGTTAGTACCTTTAGGATTTTTATCTTTTCCAAGAACTGTGACAAAAGATACATTTTTGCTCAAGTCCAAACCAGTTCTCTGTGTCCTACCAAGTAATCAGAACCTAGTTTTTAAAGCCAAAACATCTCATCTTTAGCTTTAAAGTCTTTTTTAACATTTCGCTCTTTTTTTTTTTCAGGGAGCTTGGGAGGTTCAGTTGGTTAAACCTCTGCCTTTGGGTCAGGTCATGATTCCAGGGTCCTAGGATCTAGCTCCACCTGCCCTGCTTCTCCCTCTGCCCCATGCTCATGCTCTCTCTCTCAAATAAATAAGTAATAGCTTTAAAAAATAAAATCAAATCTCCCTCTTTTTTTTTTTTTCAAGTTTGGGGAAATAATGAGAACAGTTCCACTGGTCTGAAGGTTGGCAGAGGTTGGAGCATAAGCCGACCACAGTTCTTTGGGGGCAGAGCTTTCCCTATGGCATGAAGAAGCTCAGTTCTGGGTAGATATTGATCCCCTCAGGCCTCAGGTCTGGTCACCTCTGCAAGACAGCAGACAGCAGGTAACTCCATTTACTATGTGAATATTATTATCTTTCTTATTTGTTCCATGATGTGAAGAAGGTTGGCAGGCTCTCTTATAAGATCAGACAACTACCACCTTCTTCATTGCTCTGAAACAACACTTTAGAATCTGGAGTATAGCTGATCCAGGGAAGAGCAGGGTTACCTATCCCAGCTAGAGAGAGGTCTAGGAGCCACACATGATAGAGAATGTCCTTCACTTAACACTCTCAGAAATGCTGAGAGGAAAGACAAGAGAGGGAAGAACCAAGCAGACCATAAGGCCTAGGAGTCCAGCTCTATCACTAATCAAGGGAACTGGGGCGGGTCAAAAGGCTGTTTCTGAACCAGATGTGGAAAAACCCAGAGTGAGAGTAGGGGGAGCTGATAAGAGGACCAGGGGAAGGAAATCTGAGAGATGTTGCCATCCCTGTCAGACGCTCACCTGGCACCAAGAAGATCTGAGAACTAGATACCCCTCAAAGGCTGGGGGTGTCAGAAAAATCCATCACTATCAAGCTCTATGCTACTAGTACCTGGAATGAGAAGTGTTCTCTTCCTTGCCTTCTACCTCTTCAAATCCTACTCATCCTCAGAAGTCCAGCTCAAGACCAACCTCCTTGTGTAACACGTCCCTTCCTCTGCATTCCTACCACCATGGTTAACCTTACCATGCACTTTGGCATGTAAGTGCTATGCACTGCATCATAAAGATTCACATGTACTGCCTTAGCTTGTTTCTCTCCTGAAACAAGGCATCTTGCCTTAGGTCCCTTCATAAACGTTCTATTGGGTTTAGTAAATCCTTGTGAAATGAAGACAGTAATCGAGTTATATTGACATTCTCAATGGCCCACATGGTTCACCAAACCTATGTGTTGCCTATCTGGCTCCATGTACATAAGCAAATGTCTGTGAGTGGGAAGATTCTAACATGTGTCAACTGGTAGAGGCTCAATTTACCACCGGTGGGACATGCACACCATGGGACTTTCCAATAGGACAGTAAATTATGCAGATCAGTAGTTCTCAACTTTGGATTCCTGTTGGAATCATCTCGGAGCTTTCAAAAGCTCCATTTTGATTTAGTTGGTTTAGGGTGGGGCCTGAACACCAGTGTGTTTTCTCTGGATGATTCAAACAGCCAGGATTGAGAACTTTGTGTCATATTTTTTTGTGTGTGTACTTTTCATACTTCAGAGTTCAAGCTTATCTAATCAACCCCAATGTCTAAACAGTGTTTTCTACCCCTTTAATAGAATTTGATTTATTTATCAAGTATTTAGACATATATTTTGTGCCAGGCAGAAATAAAGAAAAACAAGGTATTTGTCCTCAGGAAACCGACTATAAACAGAGACACACTTTTATGGAAATAAATAAAAGTATGAGTAAACCTTGCTACCTAAACTTGGGAACTTAATAGTTTCAGATAAATTTTTTTAAAAAAATTCATTCATTCATTTCTAAGAGAGAGAAAAAGAGAGAGAACAAGCAGGGGATGCTGCAGGCAGAAGGGAGAGGGAGAAGCAGGCTCTTCCCTTGAGCAGGGAGCCCAATGGAGGGCTTAATCCCAGAACCCTAGGATCATGATTTGAGCGGAAGGCAGACACCCGGGTGCCCCTCAGATAAATTTTTTGATAATACCTTGCTATTTGGATTCTCATTCCTTGCTACCTAAAAGGTAGAAACCAAGTAGATTATGTGAGGGCACCCTCTTTGCAAATTTACTATCCAACCTCTTGCTCTAGCTCAAGAACCAAATTGACCATGGTTGCTCGCTACTATAAGTGCTATAAAGAGGAATTAGTTGAGAATGAACAGGAAGAACTGGCCATCTAGAGAAGTGAAGGACTCTGGCCTTGGAATCTTGGAGCTGTCAACAGTCTGGCCACATTAAAAGGAAGCTTTCTGGGCTAATACATCAGTACTCAGTCTCTGCTAGAGACGTTTTCTGTTTCCATTTGAGACTTTTGTGTCTCCAGTGGTGCCTAAATGTAGTTCCAAAGTAAAGGCTGAGAATCTACATTGTCTGGTTCTGCTGAGGAGGGCAGATTGCCTGTGGATAGAGGAGTGCATGTGGGGGGTTTCTTCTGGTCAGAAAAATTGGGAGTATTAGAGAGGAAAAGTAGATATAGAGGAGAGGGCAACCATAAATAGTACTGAGCCAAATAGTACTGAGCCAAAAGGCCAAAAAGAACACTAGAAATGAAAAGCCAACAAATCCTCTTGACTCCAAAACCACGTTCTCCATGCTCCGCACTCAGTTTATTGCTGTGGCTCCTTCCTGGGGCACTTGGATGGTTTTTACAAGCTCCAATGCTCTCCCATCCCATCTTACCCTTGACTTTTTTTTTACTTAAATCCTTTTGTTTTAAGGCATTTTTTTTTTAAATAGAGGTAAAATTGGTATATAACATGTAAGTGTCAGGTGGACAACATTATAATTCGACACCACCAAAAGCTAGTTACCATCCATCACCATACAATTGACTCTTTTTATCCATTTTTTTTCCCCCACTCATGCCCAACCCCCTTCCCTCTTGGAACCAACTTTGACTTCTGCTATATCTGGGGTTATTAATATCCTGAACTTTTCCATCACTCACTCACCTCATGATCTTATGAACATGATAAAGGAAGGAGTTTCAGAAGTTATCACCTTTTGTGACTTACCTTCATACAATACCCAAAAACGAGTAATGGAAAGACTAGCTCTTCTTCAGTGAGATCCTTTCTCACGCTGTTCCTACTCTGACATTACTAATAAAGCTCAGCCTCCAAATCATGGACTTTTAATATGCTTGCATTTTTCTGAGGCAGCAGATGACTCTGTGCATCCCTGCCCTTGCCTTCCCTTTTCTCTGGCCTCCCTTCTGCTGCAAATTTAAGAATGCTCTCCCTGAGTTATGGCCCTTGGAATTATTTCCCAGGCCCTTCATCTGTTGGTCCACAAAGGAGGATCGATAAGAGAGTTCAAGAAAGCCGAAAGCCAGGAGCATTCCCCATGCTGGACTGAGGAAAGGTTGAAGCAGACCAGGCACAAACCCTTTAGCTCCTTGTCAGCAGCCTTTGATCTGCGTGGCAGCTAACACGAAAGTAGAATTTGGCCCTCCAACTGTACAGGACAAGACTTGACAAGGAAATCAGTTTCTCTGACAATTTCAAAAGCCCCGACACTCTCGTCACTTGGCACTTGGCCATGGGGAATGGTGCTATGGACACTTACGCACCACACCAGAGAAGCCATTTTCCCAGGAAGGACTGGCAGTTCGAGTTCAGGCAAGTCTGTGAGGAATGAAGGACAAGCTCTTCCCTGCCCTTCACTCAGGACAGATGTTGGAGGAACCAAGAGGATTTTGATTGGACAGCTAAAGGAACTTCCTACCTGTCTGGGAGGAAAGACACTAGGAGAGGTGGCCAGGGAGTCTGAAGAAACTCTTAAAGTCTAAAGAATAAGCATATATGCTGCTGGTCTCCTATGATTTAAGCAAAAGATGCTGTAGCTGGCCTTTGGAGGATCGTTCCTCATTTGCAAGGCTACCTGTGATGCACATGTGCATTTTTCAGCTTACCCGCTTGTTCTTAAATAAGTAAACTCCATTATGTTTGGCTTTTTCTTAAAATGTGTTCCTACCATGTGGCTTCCTGAGTGCTCTCATCAGTTGATTTAACCTCTCTAGGCTGCTTTGTACAGAATTAATACCAGATAACTAAGGTGTTGGGCTTGTGGTTGGTTTAGGACTAGGGAGACTGGAAGACATTGTGAGTGTTCCTGTTTAACAAGTCAACCAAAGTGCAGCTACCCATCAGGGATGTTGAGGAGGCTTCCTATAGAGTGAGAAGAGGATTGACAAACTTCAGAGTCCCCACTGACACCCCCAGTTTCTGCCATTCTTCCCTGATGACCGGCTGTATAGGATCATTAAGTTCAAGAAAGTTCTGGAAGCCAGCCTTAAGAAGCAGCACTAATTATTACCCCAAAAGGAGGCATCTAGGTGGCTCAGTGCTTGAGCATCTGCCTCAGGTCATGATCCCGGGGTCCTGGGATTGAGTCACCCATTGGGCTCTCCAAGGGGAGCCTGCTTCTCCCTCTGCCTATGTCTCTGCCTTTCTCTGTGTCTCTCATGAACAAATAAATAAAATCTTTAAAAAAAAATTATTACCCCTAAAAAGAATGTTCTTGAAATTAAGCATGTTGGGAAGATTTGGTAAGAAAATGAGGAAGGTCCAACCTGAGAGTGAAGTGAGAGGCACTCACTAGGTACAAGCAGACACAAACAGAACTCACAGAGTGTGAAGCTGCAGAAATTGTGCCAGAGTGGCCCATGCAGGGAATGAAGAGCAACAGTTGAAGAGAGGGGAAGCAGATCCTGAAAGCTGTCTGGCAGTGAACTGTAGAAAAGCCAATATAGAATCGTGCCAGGTTACCAAAAGGGGGAACCACTGTTGCAGGCCAGATTTCCAGGAAGCAGATTCTGAAATGAAGATTAGGGTGAAGGAAACTTCATGGAAAGTGCTCTTGAGTATCAACCACTATAGGCACAAGGGCAGGAAGCAGGGAGGAGCAGAGGGCCACAATGCAGTCACAAGGCCTCAGCCTACCCATCTCTTACAACTGATATGGCCCTTTCAAATTGCCCCAGATTGAGTCATGAGGCCAAGCATTTATATCTATGCATGCTCAATCATTGGACACCAGCTGCCTGTGGGAAGAGGCATGTCCATGGATGGGGCATCTCTCCTCAGCAAGGACAATTCCAGCTGAGTGCCATAAGCCAGCCACATTCCTAGCAGATGAGAGAAACAAATCCTTCCCTCCTGAAAGGAGATCTGGGCATGCAACACAACAATACTGATGAGACACTGCAGAGCTCACCTGGATCTTGCTCTCAGGGCTGTCTTTGGGGAAACTGGCAGAGTTGTCAGAATTTTCCCATGGTGCCCTTCATGTTGCTTCCCAGCATCCTTTATATCCTCTCCTTTCAGCATCCTGGAGCCCCAGTATCTCAGCATGAATCCATACTAAGGGTTCAGAACTCATTATGGTGCCATCCCCTATATGTCAAGCAGTATTTCAAAATCAGTACTCAGAGACACCATGTTTAATTCAAAAGAAAGTACCATTAGAGGTGCAATTTCCATATCAGTGTTAGAAAGGGTCTTTGCAAAGGCCTATTAAAAACCAGTTTGCTAAAAAGAAATCAAAACCCTTCCCCTCCAAAGTGAGTTGTTTTGGGGGATTTTATTTGCCCTGAAGACATGTTTTCTGAACTTTGAGCAGAGTCCAAAGCTGGTGAAAGTTTCCCCTTCTGGGTAAGTTCCAAAGAAGGGTAATGACAGACTTTATATGCTTGGCAGACGTGAAGGTTGGGCCGCCGGAGGGTGTGCACTGGTGCTTCTGAACACACCACAGAAATCCTTCTCCTTCTCAGCAGCAACAACAGCACTGCTCCCTACCACCATCATGACCACCATAGCTGAGGGAGGCCTTCTTTAATTAAAGCAACTATCTTGCCTTACCATCAGTGCAATTAGAATTTAACGAACCAGATCACTTCTTTCAAGGCTTTGAATTATAGCTGATCTCAATATTCATGTACTAAAAAAACAAAACAAACAAATAAACCAACAACAACAAAAATCCAACCATCATCCACTCTGAAAGCATGAGAGAGGCAGCAGAACAATAGGAATGAAAGAGATGGAGCCATTCTATACTGGGGAGATCAGGGTGGCTTGAGAATGACCAGAGGAAAAGTGACCACTTCCTTTCAAGAGTCTAAAAGAATGAGGAGGGCAGCCCGGGTGGCTGAGCGGTTTAGTGCCACGTTCGGTCCAGGGCATGATCCTTGGAGACCTGGAATCGAGTCCCACATCGGGCTCTCTGCATGGAGCCTGCTTCTCCCCTCTGCCTGTGTCTCTGCCTCTTTCTCTGTATGTGTCTCTATGAATAAGTAAATAAAATATTTAAAAAATTAAAAAAATAATAAAAGAATGAGGAAAACTTTCATATTCCTGGTAAGGGGGCAAGGGAGGTATATTAATTAATTACTCAATTAACAAGCATTTATGCAACACCATTTGACCAGGACCTCTGCTAGGTCCATGGACGACTGGACAGGAGGGAAAATACAAAGATAAATAAGACACAGGTTCTATTTTAAGGAACTCACAGTCTACTTCCAGCTATGCTTCAGGCATGCACACTAATGTAACAACTAATAAGACAAGAAAGTCAATGACAGTATGAAGAAAGTCACAGCAGATGGTGAGTACACTTGTTGTGGTACTGAGTAATGTATGTTAATTGTACTTCAATAATAAATTTTTAATTGGAGAAAACAAAAAAAAAAAAAAAGAAAAGAAAAGAAATAAAGTCACAGGAGTTGTAAAAGCCATGCTGTTTTGGAGGATGCAGAACCCAAAGGAGTGTAGAGAAAGTGGAGAGTCTTCCAAGAAAGGAACAAAGCATAGTGTGGCAAGAAATGAGCCTGGACCGCTCTGGCATCAGTGAGTAATAATAAGTAACAAAAAAATCAGCCAAGCACTGTTTGGGAAATTTAAGTCATTAATGCTCACAACAACCTTACAAAGTCAGTCCTATTATTCTCCCCATTTTACAGATGGGGAAACTGAAGCACACAGGGATTAATTAACTTGCCCAACATCACACAGATAGGAGGTAGCAGGACTGAGTAGCCACATTAGAAATAGAAAGCAGTGGGGTGTCTGAGTGACCCAGTCAGTAGAGTAGTGACTCTTGGTTTCACCTCAGGTCATGATCTCAGGGTCCTGGGACTTGAGATCATGTCAGGCTCCATGATCAGTGGGGAGTCTGCTTGTGGATTCTTTCTCTCTGTCTGCCCTTCCCCTGCTTGCACTCTTTCTTTCTCTCTCTAAAATAAGTAAATAAATCTTTAAAAAAAATAGAAATAGAAAGCAGTAAGAGGTGAAATTGATTTTATTAATGTTTTCTTGAACTCATATTTCCAAAATATGATTATTTCAATTATGTAATCAACAGAAAAATTATTAATATTTTTTTTCACACTAAATCTTTGAAATCTGGGGGTCCCTGGATGGCTCAGTTGGTTAACCATCTGACTCTTGATTTTGGCTCAGGTTGTGATCTCAGGGTCATGGGATTGAGCCCTGAGTCAGGCTCCCCACTCAGCAGGGAGTCTGTTTGAGATTCTTTCCCTCTGATCCTTCCCCTAATCGTGCTTGCCCTCTCTCTCTCTCAAATAAATAATAAAAAATAATAAATCTTTTTAAAAAGTCTTTGAAATCTGGTGTGATCTGCACTTACAGCACACTTCAATTTGGACATTTCAAGTGCTTAATAGCCACATGAGACCAGTGGATACTATATTAGACAATGCAATGCCAAACCACAGGCTGTGCTTTAAACTGCAAGGCAATGTTTCCACTGTAGGTGACTGACCAGGATAGGACTGGAAAAATACACTGGGGGCAGTTTGGGAAAGGTCTCTAAAGGCAAGTGAAGTAGTCAATGGCTTCTAGAAACCCCTTTTGAACTGACATAACAAATGTAGGCCCTCATATATGAGACAAGCCTGAACCCCTCTTGTGTGATCTGCTCTTTGGTACCAATCAATCACTGTGATGTGGTTTTCTGAGAGGTAATATGGTATGATACTGGAGAGCCCTGATACTGGAGCTCAGCAGACTGGGGTGTGGGCCCTGCCTGCACCACATACCAGTTGTGTGATCTTGGGCAAGTTACTTAATCTCCTTAAACCTCAGATTCTCCATCTACAGCTATAAAATGGGAATAATCATTCAGACGTCACAGTGCTATTGTGAGGATTAAACCAGATAATAGACTTAAAGCTCTTAGTGCAGTGCTTGACAAGTCATAAATGTTCAAGAAATGTGAGCAATTCCTATTATCAAAAGCCACAAGTTACACAATTACAAATTTCCAAGTCACGCAGTGAGCGAGTCTCTGGATTGTCACCAAAGTCTCACCGCCTTTCTATTTGGCCTCTTTCCTTGGTGCCAGGTAGAGACCAAGTCAGACTGGGCAGTAAACTAGTTTAATCCATGTGGCGACCTCATAGAGGTGTGGTGAGAAGACCCAGAGGGCTCACTCAAGAGCCTGCCAGCTTGAGAAAATTTTCCAAGAGATAAAACGGAAAGGAAGGATGAGTAATGATGCCTGAACATGGGTGCTCATCCAGTCAAGAAAAGCCAGTTAAGATCCTTGAACATCAGAGCTAGAAGGAGAGTTAGAGATCACTCAGGGTAGATCAACCTTCCTCCTTTTACAAATGAAAGAATTGAAATCCAATGAGGTGAAGTAAATTGCCAGGGCCAGGCAGCTAGTTAGGGGCAGAGGCAGAGGCAGAAGCTAGGCATCTCAATGCCTGACCCTGGTCCCCACTTAATGAATCCTGCCTGTGACTGCCTTGTTCTCATATCAGCCCTGGCTTTGAGTCAGAAATACCTGGAAAGCTTTCAAAATCTGCAAATGTTGGATCCCTCCACAGGACATTCACATGGATGACTCCTCC